>NC_091559.1:20629480-20634480 GCF_042767895.1 Penaeus vannamei | reverse complement strand
CTTCGAGTCATTGTAGAGCGCCGTCGTGAGTTCGGGCGTGGGCTGCTTGCAGCCTACATCGACCTCAAGAAGGCGTTCGATACGGTGCATCGGGAGTCACTTTGGGAGATCCTGAGGCTGAGAGGAATACCAAGGATTATTGGACTAATAGCAAGCCTGTATACTGGTACTGAAAGTGCTGTAAAGTGTGGTGGGGGCCTGTCGAGCTTCTTTCCTGTTAGTTCAGGAGTGAGGCAAGGCTGTGTCCTTACACCAACTCTTTTCAACACTTGCATGGACTGGATACTGGGCAGAGCTACTGTTCAAAGTCATTGTGGGGCAACGCTGGGCAATATCAAGGTTACAGACCTTGACTTTGCTGATGACGTTGCCATTCTATCTGAGTCTTTGGAAACCCTAGTGGCGGCTCTCAATGCATTTAGCAATGAAGCGAAGCCCCTGGGTCTAGAGGTCTCCTGGACCAAGACCAAGGTCCAGGAATTTGGGGACTTGTTAGGAGAACCTGTTCAATCGGTACGTGCTTGCGGCGAGGACATTGAAGTCACAGAGAGCTTTACATACCTTGGTAGTGTAGTTCATAACTCTGGGCTGTCAGACCATGAAGTCAGCAGACGGATTGGCCTGGCAGCAGGGGTCATGAACTCTCTCAACAAGAGTATTTGGAGATGTCGGTACCTGTGCAGAAGGACCAAGCTACGGGTTTTCAAGGCCCTGATAATGCCAGTTTTGCTATACAGAAGCGAAACCTGGACATTGTCCTGTGCCTTGGAGGCTCGTCTTGAAGCCTTTTGCAATAGGTCCTTGCGCCAGATCATGGGGTACTGTTGGTGGGACCATGTAAAGCCCTCGGGAACCCCAAAGGTGGATGATGGGGCACGCAGCCCGCCACCCCCTTTTATGTGGGGCAGCGTTGGTGGGGGTGGCAGAGGTGGCATCCACCTGGAGCGACTGCCAGAGGCTGAGCCTCAGGCGGGAAGTTAGGGTGGGGGCTTGGAACGTCCGTTCTTTGCGTCAGGATGATCGGTTGCCTCTACTGTCGAGGGAACTGGGGAGGCTGATTTGAGGTGGCTGCTCTCTCGGAGGTGAGGAGGCCTGGCAGCGGCATGACCTGTGTAGGTGGCTACACCTATTACTGGTCGGGCCGCAGCGATGGCCACCATCTCCAGGGAGTAGCCATTGCCGTCTCCAGCAGACTCCAGCCCTCGGTAGTAGAGGTTACTCTTGATGATGAGCGTATAATGGTATTGAGATTGAAGCTATCTTTTGGCTTCATGTCTCTTATTGCTGTGTACGCTCCTACCGATGTTTGTAAACTTGACGTGAAAGAGATGTTCTACGCCAAACTTACATCTGTGGTAGACAGATGTCCCCGACGAGATATTCGCATTGTTCTGGGCGACTTCAATGCGGTATCTGGCTGTGATCGAGCTGGCTATGAGATATCTGTCAGTCCCCATGGTTCAGGAGCTGATGCCGGTAGCGAGAATAGCCTCCTTTTCCGGGACTTTGCTAAGTCCCAGAAATTGAGGATTTCTGGCTCCTGGTACCAGCGCCCAGACCCACATCGCTGGACATGGTACAGTGATGCGGGTAACCCAGCCAAGGAGATCGACCACATACTTGTTAGCACTCGTTGGAGGATCCTTCAGAATTGCAGGGTGTACAGGAGTGCTGAGTTCTGTGGTACTGACCATAGATTGGTTGTGGCTACCCTCCGGGTCCACTTCAAAACCCCCCAGCGGTCAAATGATCACCCTAGGGTGTTTCATTTGGACAGGCTGAGGGAGGGGGAATGTGCCCGCGGGTTTGCTGAGGCAATCTCTGATCATTTCGCAGTGCTTGGCAGTCTGACAGACCCTGTTCTTCTGTGGGATACCTTTAAGCGTGAAACGCTTGATGCAGCTCAAGATACGATTGGTGTACGCCCGAGAGTAGTACAGAATTCCATCTTGCAGGAGACACTGGAAGCCACAGATGCATGTTGTGCGGCTCGTCTGACAGGGGATCGGGAATTGCACCGTTCTCATGTGCGCAGAACTCGGTTCCTGTTAAGAAGGGACAAGGAACAGTTTATTAGGAGTCTTGCAGAGGAGGTAGAAGGCCATTTCTTAGTAAATGATCTTCGTCCTGCATACCAAGCCCTAAGAAAGCTGAACTTCAAGCCCTCTTCACAGGTGACAGCAGTTCACTCAGTAAGTGGTCAGATCGTTTTAGATCCTCTTGCGGTGCGGGAACGTTGGGCTGAGTATTTTGAGCAGCTGTACCAGGTTGACCCACCAACAGTTAATTTGGATGCGGGTAGTGTCGAGATCCCGCTGCCGGATCCACCCATCAGTGAGGACCCTCCCTCCCTAACTGAAGTTAGGAGGGCGATTTCCAAGCTGAAGAGTGGTAAAGCAGCGGCTATCTGCGGCATACCAGCTGAACTGTTAAAGGCTGGTGGTGAACCTATGGCACGGGGGTTACATGCTGTCCTGGCTGCCATCTGGCGGTCCGGTTCCGTTCCTCCTGACCTGTTGAGGGGTGTGGTCATCCCTCTCTGGAAGGGGAAGGGGGACCGTTGGGACTGCAGCAATCACCCAGGCATCACACTGCTCAGTATACCACGCAAGGTTCTCGCCCACATCCTTCTGAGACGTATCAGAGACCATCTTCTGAGACACCAGAGACTGGAGCAATCCGGATTCACTCCTGGTAAGTTCACAATAGACCGTATCCTCGCGCTTCGAGTCATTGTAGAGCGCCGTCGTGATTTCGGGCGTGGGCTGCTTGCAGCCTACATCGACCTCAAGAAGGCGTTCGATACGGTGCATCGGGAGTCGCTTTGGGAGATCCTGAGGCTAAGAGGAATTCCAACAAGGATTATTGGACTAATAGCAAGCCTGTATACTGGTACTGAAAGTGCTGTAAAGTGTGGTGGGGGCCTGTCGAGCTTCTTTCCTGTTAGTTCAGGAGTGACACAAGGCTGTGTTCTTGCGCCAACTCTTTTCAACACTTGCATGGACTGGATACTGGGCAGAGCTACTGTTCAAAGTCATTGTGGAGCAACACTGGGCAATATCAAGGTTACAGACCTTGACTTTGCTGATGACGTTGCCATTCTATCTGAGTCTTTGGAAACCTTAGTGGCGGCTCTCGATGCATTTAGCAATGAAGCGAAGCCCTTGGGTCTAGAGGTCTCCTGGACCAAGACCAAGGTCCAGGGATTTGGGGATTGTTAGGAGAACCTGTTCAGTTGGTACATGCTTGCGGCGAGGACATTGAAGTCACAGAGAGCTTTACATACCTTGGTAGTGTAGTTCATAACTCTGGGCTGTCAGACCATGAAGTTAGCAGACGGATTGGCCTGGCAGCAGGGGTCATGAACTCTCTCAACAAGAGTATTTGGAGATGTCGGTACCTGTGCAGAAGGACCAAGCTACGGGTTTTCAAGGCCCTGATAATGCCAGTTTTGCTATACGGTAGCGAAACCTGGACATTGTCCTGTGCCTTGGAGGCTCGTCTTGAAGCCTTTTGTAATAGGTCCTTACGCCAGGTATTGGCGTAATGGGGTATTGTTGGCGGGACCATGTGTCCAACCAACAGTTGCACCGTGAGACTGGCACAAGCCCTGTTATCTGCACAATCCGTGATCGCCAACTCAGGCTATATGGCCACCTGGCTCGCTTTCCTCAGGATGATCCTGCCCATCAGGTCGTCTCTATTCGAGACAACCCTGGGTGGAGGAGGCCTTTGGGACGACCGAGGAAGTCATGGCTTGGGCAGATCGACCAAACCTGCCGTGAAGAACTAGAGATGGGCCGAGTCCCTGCCTGGCGCCTAGCCATGAGGGATCCTCGTAGGTGGAAGCGGAGGGTGGATGCGGCTATGCGCCCCCGTCGGCGTCAGCCCCCATGATGATGATGATGATGATGTATATACACATGTATATACATATATATATATATATATATACATACATACATACATATATATATATATATATATATATATATATATATATATATATAAATGTGTGTGTGTGTGTGTGTTTGATATACGCACATAAATATATATATATATATATATATATATATATATATATATATATATATATATATATATATATATATATATATATATATATATATATATATATATATATATATATATATATATACATACATACATTGTAAAAAAAGATGGGGGTGTGGAGGTTGGTGGAATGAAAGGGGTCTTGGCTTGCTGGTTTATTGAGGAAGGTAAAAACGTGGCCGCAAAAGAGACCCAATGCCCCGGGTGCTGAGGGTAGAGGGTGGTCTCCTTTGTTCTGTGACTGCTCTTGTTCTCCTGTCTACTTGGTCTCTCCCAGTCTGCCTGATGAGACGTCCTTTTATCCAGCGACTCCTGTCCTGGGCAGGTGCCTGCTTCTGATTCTTGGGGTGTCAGTTCTTCCGGCCGTGACAAAGGGGGTGAATCCGCCGGAATTGCTCGAGGGGGAGAAAGTACTTGGGCGACCAAGGTGCGATGCCAGGAAGGAATGCAGCAGGTAGGGCCTATGTGCAAGGCGAACACCCATCCAGTTGACCCATATTGTTGACATACCGCTTGGCCACACAAACGGGTTGCCCTCGAGCCATCTGAACATCTTATGCACTGATGTCTTCCAATAGGCTTCTACAGATGGTTGCTGCTCTATTGTCCCATAGGTCGTTGCGTGTCAGGGTAGCAGCGTGGCAGAGGTTTCACAGTAAGGTGCAACATTGCGTAGCAAGGAGGATCGCATCGTATTCAGGGGCTGAAATATAAGTGTACCAGGCCAGTAAGAGGGCTGAGGAGGAGGAGGATAATATACTTGTCAGTACCTTACTAAGATGCCAGAAAATGAGAGCGTCATAAGGACAATGTCACAAATGTCATATGAGGTGTTAATTAATCAGGATCTGTTAGGATTAGTGAGTCCAATAGAATACCATTATTTTGTAGAGAGAAAAGTTAGTGAGCAAGAATTCCATTTCTTC
>NC_091559.1:20619480-20624480 GCF_042767895.1 Penaeus vannamei | reverse complement strand
TCACACACACTCATTCATACACAATAAAAGACACTGAAATCTTCATTTATAGGGTTTGTTATGTACAATTCTCATTTACATATTTTTTCTTTCTACATGAGATGACTGTCACTTGAAGTAAATCCTTGCAGATTGTCGGTATCATTTCCCTTATCTACTCTCATATCTATCTGGGATGGTTGATAGCTCAAGAAAGTCTGTCAGATGGGCCTTGGCAGTCCTCCTCCCCGCAGATAAACCTCATCGGCAGTGAAAGATACAAATGGAAATGCTACGAGTAATGCTCCTCCCGCCCAGCAAGTGAGGCGGGCTGCAGGCCCCATTGGGAAGGCAAAAGCCGGGACACAGGATGGGAACGGGACTCGTCTCGCCTGCATTCTGGTAGTCGCAAGCCTGGAGTGGAACTTGCAGGGGAATGCCTTTGGGAGCTCCGCAGGTGGATGATGGGTCCTGTAGCCTCCCACCCCCTTTAATATGGAGCAGCGTCGGCTGGGGTGGCAGAGGTGGCGTCTACCCGGAGTGACTGCCCGAGGGTGAGCCTCAGGCGGGAAGTCAGGGTGGGCGCTTGGAACTTCCGTTCATTGCGTCAGGATGATCGGTTGCCTCTGCTGTCAGGGGAACTGGGGAAGCTGAGAGTGGAGGTGGCTGCTCTCTCGGAGGTGAGAAGACCTGGCTGCAGCACGATTAGTGTAGGTGGCTATACCTACTACTGGTCAGGCCATAGCGATGGTCACCATCTCCAGGGTGTAGCCATGGCCATCTCCAGCAGACTCCAGCCCTTCGGTAGTAGAGGTTACTCCAGTCGATGAGCGTATAATGGTAATGAGACTGAAGCTAGCATTTGGCTTCATGTTTCATATTGCTGTGTACGATCCTACCGATGTTTGTAAACTTGATGTGAAAGGATGTTCTATGCCAAACTAGCATATGTCAGACAGGTGTCCCTGGCGAGATACTCGTATTGTTCTGGGTGACTTCAATGCAATATCTGGCTGTGAGATGTCTGTCGGTCCCCATGGCTCAGGAACTAATACCGGTAGTGAGAAAAGCCTCCTTTTCCAGGATTTTGCTAGGTCCCAGAAATTGAGGATTTCTGGCTCCTGGTACCAGTGCCCAGACCCACATCTTTGGACTTGGTACAGCGATGTGGGTAATGCAGCCAAGGAGATTGATCACATACTCGTTAGCACTCGGAGGATCCTCCAGAACTGCAGGGTGTATAGGAGTGCCGAGTTCTGTGGTACTGACCATATATTGGTTGTGGCTACCCTTCGGGTCCACCTCAAAACTCCCCAGCGGTCCAATGATTACCCCAGAGTGTTTCATTTGGACAGGCTGTGGGAGGGGGAGTGTGCCCGGGGGTTTGCTGAAGCAGTCTCTGGTCGTTTTACAGTGCTCGAAAATCTGACGGACCCTGTACTTCTGTAGGATACCAAGCGCAAAAATGCTTGATGCAGCTCAAGTAACGATTAGTGAACGCCCGAGAGCAAGAGACTCTCGCAGGAGACTCTGGATGCCACAGAAGCTTGTCATGCGGCTCGTCTGACAGGGGATCGGGATTTGCACCATTCTCAGGTGCGCAGAACTTGGTCACTGTTAAGAAGGGACAAGGAACAGTTTATTAGGAATCTTGCAGAGGAGGTAGACGGCCATTTCTTAGTAAATGACCTTCGTCCTGCATACCAAGCCCTGAGAAAGCTGAACTCCAAGCCCTCTTTCTCACGTTGGGCTGAGTATTTTGAGCAGCTGTACTAGGTTGACCCACCAACAGTTAACGTGGATGCAGGTAGTGCCATGATTCAGTTGCCGGACCCACCCATAAGTGAGGACCCACCCTCACTGCTTTGCTGAAGAGTGGCAAAGCAGCGGGTATTTGCGGCACCCCAGCTGAACTGTTAAAGGCTGGTGGGGAACCGATGGCACGTGGGTTGCATGCTGTCCTGGCTGCCATCTGGCGGTCCGGTACCATTCCCCCTGACCTGTTGGGGGGTGTGGTCATCCCTCTCTGGAAGGGGAAGGGGGACCGATGGGACTGCAGCAATCACCCAGGCATCACACTACTCAATATACCAGGCAAGGTTCTTGCCCACATCCTTCTGAGACGTATCAGAGACCACCTACTGAGGCATCAGAGGCCGGAACAACCTGGATTCACTCCTGGTAAGTCCACAATTGACCGTATCTGTGCGCTTCGAGTCATTGTAGAGCGCCGTCGAGAGTTCGGGCGTGGGCTGCTTGCAGCCTACATCGACCTCAAGGCATTCAATACAGTGCATCGGGAATCACTCTGGGAGATCCTGAGACTGAGAGGAATTCCAACAAGGATTATTGGTCTGATAGCAAGCCTGTATACTGGTACTGAAAGTGCTGTAAAGTGTGGTGGGGGCCTGTCGAGCTTCTTTCCTGTTAGTTCAGGAGTAAGGCAAGGCTGCGTTCTTTTCAACACTTGCATGGACTGGATACTGGGCAGAGCTACAGTTCAAAGTCATTGTGGAGCAACTCTGGGCAATATCAAGGTTACCGACCTTGACTTTGCTGATGTTGCTATTCTATGTCCTTGGAATCCTTAGTAGTGGCTTTCGATGCATTTAGTAATGAAGTGAAGCCCTTGGGGTTAGAGGTCTCCTGGACCAAGTCCAAGATCCAGGACTTTGGGGACTTGCTTGGAGAACCTGTTCGGTTGGTACTTGCTTGCAACGAGAACATTGAAGTCACAGAGAGCTTTACATGCCTTGGTAGTGTAGTTCATAACTCTGGGCTGTCAGACTAGGAACTCAGCAGACGGATTGACCTGGTAGCAGGGGTCATGAACTCTCTCGACAAGAGTATTTGGAGATGCCGGTACCTGTGCAGAAGGACCAAGCTACGTGTCATCGTAACCGTCCTCATCTGGAAGGTATTCCGTTTGTATATGATACTTGCGTAAAGCCTCAAATTCAGGCGAAAATGCAAAAAATGACGGGAAAAGTACTACGGCCTTCACCGCCTGCAGCTGTCCTCGCCAGTGCTGGCTGGCCGCGGACACCAACCAGCACTGACCAGTCTTACTTGTATCATGTTCTATTTTACTAGCGTGTAAACTCATGAATAAAGAGTTAAGCCGTAAAAGTATATTACTCTGCCCACCAGTACCAATATAGGAAGATAATACGTATTAAATCTGGTAGCAGCGTGGTAGTTTTGAAAACACGAAAGCACCTCCGAAATCCGCTTGCCAACGCTCACCTCGAAACGACGAATAGGATTTCTTCAAAACCACATAAGTACACGTAACTGGCTAATCTTTCCTCTTCCCTTCCTTCTTCCATGAAGGTGTTAAGCCATACAAATGTGCAGTCACTCTTACGTTGGTTTTGCTGTTTTAAGTGTATTATGTGGTAATTCCTATGGAATGATTTTAATAGCAGGAAGTGGCAACACTCACTCTGTCACTCATCCCTGACCAGGGGTCATAATCCTGCAAACAGATGTGGGGATATGGCTTCTAGTACAAACATGAATATCGTTCATTAGTTAATTAATTTTCTCGGTTTTGGATATCTATAGTTTCAACTGCAACGAATTTCAATGCATTCATGATTTCTTGCAAACTGAGAATTTTCTCCTTATGATTCATTATAACCGCGAATTCTATGTACTCCATGCTCTTCTTGTACGAATTTCTTTGACTGATTGTTGAAATTCACTCTTTTTTTTCTTTTTTTTTTTACTCTTTCGGTTCATTTTATTCTTTCTGAATTATCTGTATTCACGAACGATACATACCATATTATTTCTTCCTATTAGACAGTTGCCTCCACTCCCTGACCGACCTCACCTCACGTTCCCTTAGCCGATCAGTCTGGGGTTGGAAATAGCTGTCCTGTATGTTTGTGCCGTCCATTGTTCAGTGAGAATTTGTATGATTTTATCATTTCCATATAGCGTTAGTATTCATTATGCACAGGGATTCGTGGGTTTTCGTGAATCATCTAATAGAAGTTCTTCCCCGGGATCCTAGAGTAGGTTAAAAAAATAAAACTGAAGGTGCTCGTTCGATTGGCAATTTGTGTCGGTGTGAGCCCGTATTGCTGTCTGATTATAAATGTAGTTCCCAGGTTTTGAGCTAGAATAATGAATAGCAAATTAATCACACCCTTCTCATCTTACTTCCGTCGCTTGTGTGTTCTGGAAATCCAAGGAAATCCCATGATTTCGTGAGTTAGCCACGAGCACCCATCACTGATTGTAGAGCAGAGTCGGTAACCATAGACTTTTTCCGTCTCGTTCAGTTCGCTTTATTTCGTTTCGCAATTTTGGTTAATGGTTCCCCGTCTCCCTATTTTAACTTTCTTGAGCAAAAAAAGGGAACAAAACGATGATAAATTAATAATGAGCAGTAAAAAATAGTAGCACTTAACATCACCCCTCTCTGTTGCTTTCTTTTTCTCTTACTATCTTGGTCCTTGCCTATTTGATCTGGTTCGCTAAAGCATTAGATGGACAGTAGACATCAGACACGGCACCGGAGGCCAAGCTGCAAACACAGTCGCCCAGGAATGCCGTGGGAAGGACGTCGCCGGAAGATCGCCGTAGGCCTACGGATCAGGAGTTCGTTAGTGCAGGCATTGATTGGATGAGCGCCGCCTGCCTGGACGCCCGCAGATCCAGTCAAACTCCTGTAGCTCATCAGCGCAGGTATCAGCCGCCTTAAGATGCTGAAAAGGTCGCCCCTGCACTGACGCCTTTAGTCCTAGACGCAGGTTACGAGAACGAAGCGAGAAGGACCCGGGCGTGATCTGCGAGAACGTGTGGACGAATACGTAGCCAAGTAATACCTGGACGAGGACTACGAAGAAGTCTGGACGATCCGAAGTCGAGGAGGACCTAGGCGAGACCTTCGAGGAAGTCTGGACATCAAAGACGGATGAATACACCAAGGACCAAGAAGAAGAGGCCGACAATGAGGAGCAACACGAGGATGATCAAGGACAAGAACGCGATAACAAGATGACCAGCAG
>NC_091559.1:20606980-20611980 GCF_042767895.1 Penaeus vannamei | reverse complement strand
TGCCAGGAGAGTGAGGGACCCTTGGTTGTTGAATAAGATAGTGTTATTGACCCTGAGAACTGAAATTCAAGTGTGAACTCGTAGGTGATGCCCACACACTCATTTGTGTTGTTTCATTCTGAGAAAGTATTAATCATATATAAACACTGCGTACATCTGGAAGGCTTCATACGAATAACACACACAGACAGACATGTATACACATTACAGGACACGCGCAAGCACACACACACACACACACACACACACACACACACACACACACACACACACACACACACACACACACACACACACACACACACACACACACACACACACACACACACACACACACATACACACCACTCGCAGACGCACATGCACGTAAATGCAGACGCATACACATACAAACATGCTCACAAATAAGCCTCAAATTTTCACGCGATGCGGCGAGAACGGCGAAACCGTCACTGCCGATGATCTCCGTGCCGTCGATAGGTGCTTATATTTTCGATTCATATCATAATAAATCTATATCATGCGTAACGGTCGAGGTCGTTTTCTTATTAGAGATTAATTTTCAGTACATGGAAAAACAAGCACTAGACATATTCCGTCCAGACATTGCAAATGGAATGACATATCTTGACTAAAATTTACACGGCTGCCATGGTCGAAAAACACTTTATAGTCAAATACTCGTTTTCATGGCAAGATATATGAATTACTTTTAATGGGTTGCAATGTAATTGATCTAGAATTTAGTTCAAGAAAAAAATAATCGTGCATGTAAGCAGCAACTATTCGTGTGTTACAACATCGACCAAGTACCACACCTTATCTTAGTCATCAATTCGCTTTTTAACAAGGGCAATGAACGCAATAAATTACTATACATAATCACAATCTATTGTTCCGAGAGATTACCTTCTGTGACCGAAGAAAGGCCTTTATGCGATTGCCTTTGCTACTCTTGCCGCCTGCCCTTCTGTCGGGCTGTTTGTATGTTACTCATCTCATAAATTATTCTCTCTGTTCCTCCTTCTTCCCCTCTTGTTTACCAAACAATACCCCTTATCTTATGCGGAGTAATGTAATTCACAATCTGTCATCACAGATGTTTGTGTCCTCAGGCATTAAAAGGGAAAGGGTAAAAGAATAAAAGAAAATAGGAAATAACTTAATAACTTAATAAAAGAAAAAGGCCAAACTGAAAAAAACCCAGCAAATAGCAAATAAGTAATATCTATTATCATTACGGCTATCATGCATTACGGATAGTTCATTTTGCTGAAATGCCGTGACTCTTTCTTACGCTTCAAGTAACAAACTTGTTGAACTTTTACTCTCCTTCAGTGTGGAGCTGAGCTTTTCCATTTTCACGCTCAGTGACAATGGCAGAATGACATGCTAGTCATGATACTGAAATGAGTATTGCACTAGTGCTACTACTATTAATACTACTACTGTTACTACTACTACTACTACTACTACTACTACTACTACTACTACTACTACTACTACTACTACTACTACTACTACTACTACTACTACTATTACTACTACTACTACTATTACTTCTACTGTTACTACTATTGCTACTACTACTGTTACTACTACATTACTACTACTACTACTACTGCTGCTGCTGCTACTATTACTACTACTACTATTACTAATACTACTGCCGTTTCTACTAATAATAATACTATTACTAATATTAAAACTACTATTACTACTACTACTACTACTACAATTAATACTACTACTGCTACTACTACTACTACTACTGCCGACACCACCACTACTACCACTTCTGCTACTACTACTATTGCTGATATTAATAACTATCACGACCTCAAAACAATTAAAACTATATATGTATCATTGTCATAGTAAAGACAGCAATAATTATGGGGTCAATAGTGAGAATGTCAATGGTAATACCGCCAAAACAGAATAACTAATAACAACAAAATTATCAAGCCTATGTTAATACCGTGATGGTAATGATGATATCTGCGACTCTAATTCTTATCTTGCGGTCATTATCGTTATCATTACCACCACTGATATTTCGCAAGAACAAAACAAGATTTAATAGCTACATCATTTATAGGATTACTTAATAATAACGATGATAATAATGACAAGTAATAATGTTGATGAAGATGATGATGACTGTGATGATGATGATGATAATGATGATGGTGGTGGTGGTGATAATGATAATAGTAATAATGATAAAGACAATAATGATAATAATGATGATAAAATTAGTGTACTACAATTGCAGGAATGTGTTCTCAGGCCATTTTTTTACGCAAGACTTGCTGATATCAAGCAACAGGAAAAAAACAACAGCCATGAATCTATAAAACTACTTCACCATGAACGCTCCTGCGACCCAGGGTTTATATACTTACGCTTATTTACTAATAGCCATCGCTGCGCAACGGACGCGAGAGGCAAAGGAATCCGGCGGGAGCAGAGTGGGACGTGATATGCTTGTCTTTAATGAGGCAAGTGGAGGCGCATAGCTATAAGGAGAGGAAAATAGTAGGAACGGGATTGCGAGCGGAAGCAGTAGCTATAATGACAATGAAAACTGTAAGTATAGTATCAGCAGTTTTAGCAGCAGTTGTAGTAGTGGTAGCAGAATTATTAGTAATATGCATATATGCGCGCACACACACACACACACACACAAACACATGTATACGTGTGTGATTGTAGAATGGTAGTAGTAGTAGTAATGATGATATTAAGTAGTGTAAGTAGAATGAGCACAGAAGAAGGAAAGATGGACGGAATGGGGGGGAAAAAGAAGAACGAGGACAGGATATAGGAAATGAAAGGCTGAAGCGAATTTTCCTGCTTTCAGAAGGAAGCCGGGAGGTCAGGGAGAGAGGACACAGTCATGCAACGTCGGCCTGGCCTCCCTCGTAATCGTTTCGCGTCGCTGCTGGTGAGTGCAGCGGGGAATCGGGTTCTATTCCTTTATCCACAGCAATTGGTGTGGCATCGATAGCACAGGAACTCTGGTATCGAATGGAGCACTTGAGCAGCGGCATTGAAGACTATTTGTCACGTAACGTACGCTTAAGATGGTTTGTGCATATTGTTTTATTTATTTATATATATTTTTTTGCTGCCTCGTAAAGGATGAGGTAGTCTGGGTTCCGCTGTCGCCACCCAGTTATTATTTCTTATCTTATGTTCTGATGAATTTACATTATTTATAGTATTTGTATAGATTGTCTGTAATAGTCATATGAAGTGGTATTATAAAGTATGAGGTTATCTTGGAGGAGGAGCTATATAGAGTGAGCTAAATAGCCGTTCTGTCTCTAGCATTATTTGCGTGCAGATCGCTGCTCAAGATTCTCTTTGCGTAGGCTCAGTGTCTGGAACACTCGTGAATTCCTGAGGCTTAAAATTTCTGATGGCTACACACTGAAGGATATAATATGTAAAAGGATAGTTTGCAAATGTCTGACAGTGAATGCACTCTTTGGGTAGTCCACGAGCATGTCACTGCTTAGAAGCGAGCGCTGTGTGTGGCAACGCGAGGGCGTGGGCCATAATTGAGGGAAGGGAGAAAGCAGCGCCTGCAGTGGACATCTGTGTTCCTGTCGACTTCCCTACTAACCTTCGTGCATAATTTAAGATGATATCAGAAAAATGAACAAACACTGCGTTTGTTACCAGCCCGCTGCTGCAGTCTCAAAATACTTTCTTGCTTACATAACCGCTAATAAAATTGTTATGACATTATGGCACAGTAAGGGTTATGCTGATGAAACAGCCAACCATAAAAACTTGGTGTAGAGTGTGCACCCATCATATCTACTGTGTGTAAGAGCACTCTCAGTGAATGCAACAAATAGCGTATCCATAAAGTTTACATTTCACAGGGCCACCAAGTCAAGCAATCTACCCAAAACACAATTAGTGTTAAATATTGAATAGTTACGTCACTCTATTTCCCAGCAAGCAAGCGACCAGGCACTAATCCCAAGGAAGTCAGTGTTACCAAGCTGGTTACGTCACAGCGGGACGCGGCTGGGAGGGAGAAGCGCTCAGGTGGGGAGGGCGGTCACATCCCGCCAGTCTACCTTGAGCCGTAGTGGTGGGTGGACCTACTGTGCACATCTCTGTGTCTTCTCCTTTCCTCGCTTTCCCACTCCCTTCAGATATCTCCAAGGCTTGGCAAAGGTATGTGTGCTTTGGATTTCATGGTTCTTTGTTGTCCGGAATATTCAAGTTATTTCCTATTTTTATATACATTTTTTTCATTTTTTTCTTATGCTGAGTATGTTACAACTAATCATTTCGCACGCACACATATATGCATACAGATATATATTTACACAACATATATATGTATATTTATGATATATATAATATACATACACACACACACACATAAATATGTATAGATATATAGATAGGTATAAATATGTATATATATACATACAAAAAATACACATACACATATCTATATCTATCTATCCATCTATCTATCTATTTATATATATGTATATATATTTATTTATTTATTCATTTATGTATATACATGTATATGTATGTAAATATATATATATATATATATATATATATATATATATATATATATATATATATATATATATATATATATATATATATATATATATATATATATATATATATATATATATATATATATATATATATATAATCATACACACACGTGCATATATATATATGTATATATATATATATATATATATATATATATATATATATATATATATATATATATATATATATATATGATTATACACCCACACACATATATATATATATATATATATATATATATATATATATATATATATATACATACATACATACATATATACACACATATGTATATATATGCATATATGTATGTATATGTATATATATAATCATTTTATATAACACACACACACACACACACACACACACACACACACACACACACACACACA
>NC_091559.1:20594480-20596980 GCF_042767895.1 Penaeus vannamei | reverse complement strand
CTGCCGTAGTACAAGGCCGTGGTCCTCCTGTCTTCTGCAGCTTCCAAGTAGGTGGCACTGGGATCTGCAGATGTACACAAACCGCCCGCGCCGTTCGTCTCCTCCCTTTCACTTGGCCGTTCCCGTTTACTTGCTGACGACAATAGGTACCTTTTACTTGGGACATTGCGTTGCACCAAGCAGTTCAGCCAGGTTTTATTCTTATTCTTGTCGGTTTTAGTATTGCGTTAGTGTTATTAAGGGATAACCAACGTTAACGTTTAAATTGATAATTTAGGTAACTTAGAGGGAAGCGGTTTGTAGATAAAAGCGTGCCATCGATATCTTCATCTTATGAAGACAGTAGAAAACCGAATAAGGTGTATGTTGGTAAAACCAGATAACTACATGACCCAAAATGCTCTTAGCCTTGGCATAATGGCGGTAGTATATGTATATTTTCGCGTTCGTATATGTTTCTCTTCACTTTCGCCAAGTGAGGCGGGAGGAATGCAAACATCGCGATAAAGGCAATAGCAATAACTATTACTGCTGCTGTTGTTATTAGTGAGACCATCGGCACCAATAGTAAGATTCATTTAAGTCTTTTTGCAATTTACCTCCATGAGACGAAATCGAGAAAAAAGTTGGTTATATTGCGACTTTATATTTTGTACGTATTTCTCTTCAGCACCATTAACTTAAATCACTTTTCGTGTGCTATTTTCACGGTAAAATGCTACGGGTGATATTGATAATAGATATAGTACATACATAAATACATACATACATACTTACATGCATATAATTATACATATATATATATATATATATATATATATATATATATATATATATATATATATATATATATATATATATATGTATATATAAATATTTATACACATACATTATCTGCGTGTGTTTATGCATGAATGTATTTATACATATATGAATGTGTTTATACATATATATATGTGTGTGTGTGTGTTTGTGCGTGCATGTATACACATATGTACACATTTTCATAAGCATTTAGATACGAGCGTTTGGTCATGCCTCTGGGCATTTACAGGGGAATATTTTACCTCTGCAAAACCCCATGGCAAAACAAGTACAGCCCAAGCGTGTTGTGGTAGGACGTGAGTCGTAGTTTATTGTCAAGACAATGGTAGGATATGACGCTCGACTTACATTGTAGTTCATCATTGGTGGTGACGCGTTGGTATGGTGAGCAAGTGTGGTGAAGGCGGAGAATCCAAGGTCGACCAAGAGCTTGGTCCGACCTGCGATGCTGTTTCGACTCGCATTACAGGTCTAGGGTTGGACTCAGAGATCGCAGACGGGAGCATGAGGAACGCACGAGAGACAGTTAAGTTGAATGAAAGGCAGAGAGCGGGGATAGCAAATTATCAAAGGACACCGAGAAAAGGGAATCAGGTCAGAATTGTTTCTGGTGACGTGCAAGAAACCTTGTGCAACCGGGCGAGTCGGTTTCAGGCTGCAGGAAGTCTTATAATCATTAATTTGGTCTTTTTTTTTTTTTTTTTTTTTTTTTTTACATTTATACAAATGAGGTATTTGGACGATTATGTTAACAATAACTGTGAAAAAAATAAAGTGCAATAAAACCCAATATGACCGCGATGAAGATAACATTGAGAATAGTAATTAGGAGTAAGGATATTTATAATGATAATGGCAATTTGTAATGTTTATCCTATAACTATAACAGTAACAACCTTAAATATTTTTGAAACGAGAGTATCGAAATGCTTATAACCACTACATGAACATTTTTAATTAATGGGAAAGAGCTTGAAACAGCACCAAGCTTCAACCAGCTCTCTTCTCCACGAAGGGTACGAAGAGAAACGAGTTAAACGCAAACAAGAAAGAACTGTTTGTGGAGGAATAATTTTAAAACAGGTTTGTAGAGGAAGGTGAAATCTGGCGAAATCGCTTGCATTTTGCAGCCGAAGGAAGAAGAAACCCGTGCGTGATTAATTCATCAAGGCTTATCCATGCCCCATTCAATAAGCTTCAAAGGGCAAAGGCTTCTTGTACGGGCGCTTGGCTGATCAAACCGGTGGAATCGAACCTATATCCGGAGGCAGAAACGCCAATCGGGTGTGAATACGTGTCAGGAAGTATGTCACAAAATCATTACAGTTTTGTTCCAGGTTATGTGGCTGTGGCGCCTCTGACCTGGTATTAAGGAAGAATCTATTTGCTGTACGATATAGAGGCCTATACCTTGGTATGAAGAAATCTGAAATGGTAGCTGTGGTGACTGTAGAGATTTTACATTTAATGTTCAATCGGTTTTTGTGTAACGCAAAAGAAAACAGTTTAGCTTTGCTCACCAACTTGTTCGCATCAGTCACTAGCTTGGGCAACACGCGCGTCCTGCGAACCCCTTAACCTCAAAAGGGCAGCTGCGCATGCTAGTTATTAGGCCATAGTGATGACGCTATTAAGAGTAATTCGCTCGTGTGAATTTGCGGAAGTTCGATGTAAC
>NC_091559.1:20581980-20584480 GCF_042767895.1 Penaeus vannamei | reverse complement strand
ATTGTTGTTGCTATTATTGTTATTGTTGTTGCTATTATTGTTATTGGTGTTGTTATTATTATTATTGTTATTATTATTATTGTTATTATTATCATTATTATTATTACTATTATCATTATATACTATTGTCATATTATTATTATTATATCATCATAGTTCTACGGTATTGGTAGCAAGAGGTGATAATGATTCGAACTGTCTTTGTCAGGTACAGGTATGTAAATCCTGTCAACATCTGTATGATGGGCAGCCCACTGTTGTTCTCACGCCCAACACACTCGCCCACGCCCACCATCACCATCCCTCGCCTCGCAAGCAAACGAAGCCATGGGCAGCTAGAAGGTATGTCCAGCTGATCTGTTACCATATAATTACCGTATTGTCGATGTAAAGCTATGATGTCGATAACTTTACTCCATTCTGCTTTGATTGTTCCTTATTGCTTATATTCAGAATGCAGCTGCGCATTCCCACGGTAACGCCTTGGCTGTTTCTGCAGGTACGAGGGGCTGTGTGTGTGCGCGGAGACCGGCGGCGTGTGTCGCTGCGGCGTCAGCAAGGCGTCCAAGTGGCAGCGCCTCCTCCCCCGCAACGCCCCCTGGTGGCCCAGAACCAAGGTCGTCCTCCTAACCCTTGCCGCCCTCACGCCCTGGGCATGTCTCGTCGTCTACTTCATCTTCGCCTACAGGAAGTGAGAGCCTTTTGGTTGTCATGGCAAGTTACGGGTTCGCCCACCACGACAAGGCATTCGATCCGCGTTCGGCGACTATGATTGCTGTTCCTATTTGTACAAAGACGGATTCAATTCATTTATTTTTCCCGAGTCAAACATCATTTTCCAGTTTGGCATCTACTTTCGCTCTTTCATATATATTGTTTCACACATCGTAGTGTTGTTAATATTTTTGTATTTTCTTCCCCTCCCTTCAACCAGATTATTCTTGCAAGTATTATGCATAATTGTCCATTTCGTAACATTTTCCTTCCCGAAATCCTGGCCTCCTTGTTCAGATTTCGTTGTTACACCAACTTTTATCGTTCTGTCCCTCTGTATTCATGTACATCAATTGTCTCTATGTAAGTCCACGACACCGTTATTTCGTATAGCATGACGCCCCAGGAGACGACATCTGCGCATATTTTGCCCAAGGCGCTCGCAGATGAGTGCAGTATCCCTTCGGCTCAAGTTAGCCACGGTGCTTCCCATTCCAGAACGTGTAAAGAGAAACGTCTGTTTCTCTCTTTGCTATTGAAGTATGTGATATCTACAACACAATTTTCATGTGTTATATTTAGGATATTAGTCATCCCCCTCACGGTGACTATGCTAAGCCTTGAGTGCCTGTGTGTTTAATAGGGATGGTTAATCAGGTAATTGACTGTTGTTTGATTCATGATTTATACAGTACTGCTTTGATATTCAGATTTTAAAGCTATGTGATATCTATTTTGTTAATGACTTATACATATATAGCAATACTGAAATATATGTGGACAGTTGCAATTAGGTGAAAATAAAATCTAATTGCGCTAATTAAGTTACAGTTTCTGTCTCATACTGGAAGAGTGTCATATATATATATATATATATATATATATATATATATATATATATATATATATATATATATATATATATATATATGTGTGTGTGTGTATATATATATATATATATATATATATATATATATATATGTATATATATATATATATATATATATATATATATATATATATATATATATATATATATATATATATATATATATAGAGAGAGAGAGAGAGAGAGAGAGAGAGAGAGAGAGAGAGAGAGAGAGAGAGAGATAGACACACACACACACACACACACACACACACACACACACACACACACACACACACACACACACACATATATATATATATATATATATATATATATATATATATATATATATATATAGAGAGAGAGAGAGAGAGAGAGAGAGAGAGAGAGAGAGAGCAAGCCTCTTTTGCCATGGACAAACTAATTAAATTCATGATATAAGTGATATGATTAATAAAACATCATCTAAATTGGTTGTCCATTTCTGGAATAAATTAGCTTTATTTTCGTGCGCTTGACTGATGTTTTATAAATGACGTCACCAGTAGCACAATCTCGAACGGCTCCGGATATTCCACCTTTCCTCAATGCAAGGTTGAAGCTGGCTGCAGACGAGGATACTGTAAAAATCCAACAAGAGGTGGGGCTAGTATGTGAACGTCATCACGAAACAGTTTCAAGCGATATCGAGAAAAAATACAGAATTACAACGATAAGACTCTGTGCAGGAAGTGCAGACTTGTACGAAGGCCGTTTTACCCGCATGGCTGAGGCAAAATCGGACGCATGTCATTGGACAGACGCACTGACGGTGTGTATTTCCATCGCCTCTAAGTCGATTATCTAGTGCAGGGTATTCAGGAAAAGGCCATATTCTTACATTCTTACGCACATATTCACAACAAAAGCATTTAT
>NC_091559.1:20509480-20511980 GCF_042767895.1 Penaeus vannamei | reverse complement strand
ACACACACAAACACACACACACACACACATGCACACATACACACACACACACACTCTAACACACACACACACACACACACACACACACACACACACACACACACACACACACACACACACATATATATATATATATATATATATATATATATATATATATATGTATATATATGTATATACATATATATATATATATATATATATATATATATATATATATATCTATATATATGTTTATACATATATATATATATATATATGTTTATATATAAATTCATTATATATATATATATATATATATATATATATATATATATATATATATATATATATATATATATGTATATACATACATACATACATACATACATATATATATATATATATATATATATATATATATATATATATATATATATATATATATATATATATATGTTTATATGTATATATGTACATATATGTATATACATATATACAAATATCTATATAAATCTCTCTCTCTCTCTCTCTCTCTCTCTCTCTCTCTCTCTCTCTCTCTCTCTCTCTCTCTATATATATATATATATATATATATATATATATATATATATATGTTTATATGTATATATGTATATATGTACATATATGTATATACATAAAGACAAATATGTATATAAATAAATATATATATATATATATATATATATATATATATATATATATATATATATATATATATATATATATATATATATATATATACACATATATATCATCATCATTATCATGGAGCTAACGCCGACGGGGGCGCATAGCCGCATCCACCCTTCGTTTGTACCTACGAGGGTCCCTCACGCCAAGCCGCCAGGCCCATCTCAAGCTCCTCACGACAGGTTTGATCGATCTGCCCAAGCCACGACTTCCTCGGTCGTCCCACAGGCCTCCTCTATCCAGGGTTATCTCGAGCAGAGATGTGGGCTGGATCAGAGGTGGCCGTATAACCTGAGTTGGCGATCACGGAATGTGCAGGAAATAGGTCTTATGCCAGTCTCACGGTGCAACTGTTGGTTTGACACGCGGTCCTGCCAACAGTACCCCATGATCCGGCGCAAGGACCGATTGCAAAAGACATCAAGACGAGCCTCCAAGGCACAGGACAATGTCCAGGTTTCGCTACCGTATAGCAAAATTGGCATTATCAGGGCCTGTAGACACGTAGCTTGGTCCTTCTGCACAGGTACCGGCATCTCCAAATACTCTTGTCGAGAGAGTTCATGACCCCTGCTGCCAGGACAATCTGTCTGCTGACTTCCTGGTCTGACAGCCCAGAGTTATGAACTACACTACCAAGATATGTAAAGCTCTCTGTGACTTCAGTGTCCTCGCCGCATTCACGTACCGACTGAACAGATTCTCCTAGCAGGTTCCCAGAGTCCTGGATCTTGGTCTTGGTCCACGAGGCCTCTAGACCCAAGGGCTTTGCTTCATTACCAAATGCATCAAGAGCCACCACTAAGGATTCCAAGGATTTAGATAGAATAGCAACATCAGCAAAATCAAGGTCGGTAACCTTGTTATTACTCAGAGCTGCTCCACAATGACTTTGAACAGTCCATGCAAGTGTTGAAATATGTTGATGCAAGGACAAGCCTTGCCTCACTCCTGAACTTATAGGAAAGAAGCTCGACAGGCCCTCACCACACTTTACAGCACTTTAAGTACCAGTATACAGACTTGCTATCAGTTCAATAATCCTTGTTGGAATTCTTCTCAGGTCAGGGGGAATGGTACTCAGCCAGATGGCAGCCAGGACAACATGCAACCCCTGTGCCATAGGTTTCCAACAGCCTTTAACAGTTCAACTGGGATGCCGCAAATCCTGCCACTCTTCACTTTGGTGATCGCCCCCCTAACTTCAGTTAGAGAGGGTGGATCCTCACTGATGGGTGGGTCAGGCAACGGAATCACGGCACTACCCACATCCAAGTTAACTGTTGGTGGGTCAACCCAGTACAGCTACTCAAAATACTCAGCCCAACGCTCCCGCACCGCAACAGGATCTGAGACGATCTGGCCACTTACCAAACAAACCACTGTCAACTGAGCAGAGGGCTTGGAGTTCAGCTTTCTCAGAGCTTGATATGCAGGACGGTCATTTACTAAGAAATGGCTTTCTACCTCCTCTGCAAGACTCCTAATAAACTGTTTCTTGTCCCTTCTTAACAGGGACCGAGTTCTGCGCACATGAGAACGGTGCAAATCCCGATCCCCTGATGCACAATAAGCATCTGTGGCATCCAGAGTCTTGCTCGCCGGTGTTCACCAATCGTTGCTTGAGCTGCGTCAAGCGTTTCGTGCTTGAAGGTGTCCCACGAGAGCACAGGGGCCGTGAGATTGAGCGCTGCAAAACGACCAGAGACTGCCTCAGCAAACCCCTGGGCACACTCCTCCCTCAGCCTGTTGGACCGCTGGGGAGTTTTGAAGTGGACCCGGAGGGCAGCCACAACCAATCTATGGT
>NC_091559.1:20351531-20366531 GCF_042767895.1 Penaeus vannamei | reverse complement strand
GAGGAGGCGACGAAAGGGAGAAGGAGGAGGAGGCGACGAAGGGGAGAAGGAGGCGACGAAGGGGAGAAGGAGGAGGAGACGACGAAAGGGAGAAGGAGGAGGCGACGAAGGGGAGAAGGAGGAAGCGACGAAGGGGAGAAAAAGGAGGAGGCGACGAAGGGGAGAAGGAGGAAGAGGCGACGAAGAGGAGAAGAAGGAGGCGACGAAGGGGAGAAGGAGGAGGAGGCGACGAAGGGGAAAAGGAGGAGGAGGCGACGAAGGGGAGAAGAAGGAGGCGACGAAGGGGAGAAGGAGGAGGCGACGAAAGGGAGAAGGAGGGGGCGACGAAGGGGAGAAGGAGGAGGAGGCGACGAAGGGGAGAAGAAGGAGGCGACGAAGGGGAGAAGAAGGAGGCGACGAAGGGGAGAAGAAGGAGGCGACGAAGGGGAGAAGAAGGAGGCGACGAAGGGGAGTAGAAGGAGGCGACGAAGGAGAGAAGGAGGAGGCGAGGAAGGGGAGAAGAAGGAGGCGACGAAGGGGAGAAGGAGGAGGCGACGAAGGGGAGAAGGAGGCGATGAAGGGGAGAAGAACGACGCGAGGAAGGGGAGAAGGAGGAGGAGGCGCCGAAGGGGAGAAGGAGGAGGAGCCGACGAAGGGGAGAAGGAGGAGGAGGCGACGAAGGGGAGAAGGAGGAGAAGGCGACGAAAGAGAGAAGGAGGAGGAGCCGACGAAGGGGAGAAGGAGGAGGAGCCGACGAAGGAGAGAAGGAGGCAACGAAGGGGAGAAGGAGGAAGAAACGAAGGGGAGAAAAAGGAGGAGGGGACGAAGGGGAGAAGGAGAAGGAGGCGACGAAGAGGAGAAGGAGGAGGAGGCGACGAAGGGGAGAAGGAGGAGGAGGCGACGAAGGGAAGAAAAAGGAGGAGGCGTAGAAGGGGAGAAGGCGGAGGCGACGAAGGGGAGAAGGGGGTGGCGACGAAGGGGAGAAGGAGGAGGAGCCGACGAAAGGCAGAAGGAGGAGGAGGCGACGAAGGAGAGGAGGAGGAGGGGACGAAAGGGAGAAGGAGGAGGAGGCGACGAAGGGGAGAAGGAGGAGGAGGCGACGAAAGGGAGAAGGAGGAAGCGACGAAGAGGAGAAGGAGGAAGCGACGAAGGGGAGAAAAAGGAGGAGGCGACGAAGGAGAGAAGGAAGAAGAGGCGACGAAGGGGAGAAGAAGGAGGCGACGAAGGGGAGAAGGAGGAGGAGGCGACGAAGGGGAGAAGGAGAAGG
Organism: Penaeus vannamei; assembly: GCF_042767895.1. Classification (NCBI taxonomy): domain Eukaryota; kingdom Metazoa; phylum Arthropoda; class Malacostraca; order Decapoda; family Penaeidae; genus Penaeus; species Penaeus vannamei. The sequence goes on along the minus strand of NC_091559.1, from coordinate 20,365,285 downwards.
CGATGAAGACAGAAAGAGGAGCCGATGAAGGGGAGAAGGAGGAAGGAAAGAAGGAGGAGGCGGCAAAGGGAAAAGGAGGTGGCGACGAAGGGGGGAAGGAGGCGACGAAGCGGAGAAGGAAGAGGCGACGAAGGGGAGAAAGAGAAGGCGACGAAGCGAGAACAAGGAGGCGACGAAGCGAGAACACGGAGGCGACAAAGCGGAGGCGGAGGAGGAGGAGGAGGCGACAAAGGGGAGGAGGAGGCGAGGAAGAGGAGAAGGAAGAGGCGACGAAGGGGAGAAGGAGTAGGGGACGAAGGGGAGAAGAAGGAGGCGACGAAGGGTAGAAGGAGGAGGCGACGAAGGGGAGAAGAAAAAGGGGAGAAGGAGGAGGCGACGAAGGGGAGAAGAAGGAGGCGACGAAGGGGAGAAGGAGGAGGAGCCGACTAAGAGGAGAAGGAGGAAGCGACGAAGGGAAGAAAAAGGAGGAGGCGACGAAGGGGAGAAGGAGGAAGAGCCGATGAAGGGGAGAAAGAGAAGGCGACGAAGGGGAGAAGGAGGAGGAGGCGACGAAGGAGAGAAGAAGGAGGCGACGAAGGGGAGAAGGAGGAAGTGACGAAGGGGAGAAAAAGGAGGAGGCGACGGAGGCGGGAAGGAGGAGGAGGCGAGGAAGGGGAGAAGGAGGAGGAGGCGACGAAGGGGAGAAGGAGGAGGAGGCGACGAAAGGAAAGAAAAAGGAGGAGGCGACGAAGGGGAGAAGGAGGAGGCGACGAAGGGGAGAAGGAGGAGGCGTCGAAGGGGAGAAGGAGGAGGAGGCGACGAAAGGGAGAAGGAGGAAGAGCCGACGAAGGGGAGAAGGAGGAGGAGGCGACGAAAGGGAGAAGGAGGAGGAGGCGAGGAAGGGGAGAAGGGGGCGAAGAAGGGGAGAAGGAGGAGGAGGCAACGAAAGCGAGAAGGAGGAAGCGACGAAGGGGAGAAGGAGGAAGCGACGAAGGGGAGAAAAAGGAGGAGGCGACGAAGGGGAGAAGGAAGAGGAGGCGATGAAGGGGAGAAGAAGGAGGCGACGAAGGGGAGAAGGAGGAGGAGGCGACGAAGGGGAGAAGGAGGAGGAGGCGACGAAGGGGAGAAGAAGGAGGCGACGAAGGGGAGAAGAAGGAGGCGACGAACGGGAGAAGGAGGAGGCGACGAAGGGGAGAAGGAGGCGACGAAGGGGCGAAGAAGGAGGCGACGAAGGGGAGAAGGAGGAGGAGGCGGCGAAGGGGAGAAAGAGGAGGAGCCGACGAAGGGGAGAAGGAGGAGGAGGCGACGAAGGGGAGAACGAGGAGAAGGCGACGAAAGAGAGAAGGAGGAGGAGCCGACGACGGGGAGAAGGAGGAGGAGCCGACGAAGGAGATAAGAACGAGGCAACGAAGGGGAGAAGGAGGAGGAGGGGAAGAAGGGGAGAAGGAGGAGGAGGCGACGAAGGGGAGAAGGAGGAGGAGGCGACGAAGGGAAGAAAAAGGAGGAGGCGACGAAGGGGAGAAGGAAAGCGACGAAGGGGAGAAGGAGGAGGCGACGAAGGGGAGAAGGAGGAGGAGGCGACGAAAGGGAGAAGGAGGAGGAGGCGACGAAGGGGAGAAGGAGGCGACGAAGGGGAGAAGGAGGAGGAGACGACGAAAGGGAGAAGGAGGAGGCGACGAAGGGGAGAAGGAGGAAGCGACGAAGGGGAGAAAAAGGAGGAGGCGACGAAGGGGAGAAGGAGGAAGAGGCGACGAAGAGGAGAAGAAGGAGGCGACGAAGGGGAGAAGGAGGAGGAGGCGACGAAGGGGAAAAGGAGGAGGAGGCGACGAAGGGGAGAAGAAGGAGGCGACGAAGGGGAGAAGGAGGAGACGGCGAAAGGGAGAAGGAGGAGGCGAGGAAGGGGAGAAGGAGGAGGAGGCGAGGAAGGGGAGAAGAAGGAGGCGACGAAGGGGAGAAGAAGGAGGCGACGAAGGGGAGAAGAAGGAGGCGACGAAGGGGAGAAGAAGGAGGCGACGAAGGGGAGTAGAAGGAGGCGACGAAGGGGAGAAGGAGGAGGCGACGAAGGGGAGAAGGAGGAGGCGACGAAGGGGAGAAGGAGGCGATGAAGGGGAGAAGAAGGACGCGACGAAGGGGAGAAGGAGGAGGAGGCGGGGAAGGGGAGAAGGAGGAGGAGTCGACGAAGGGGAGAAGGAGGAGGAGGCGACGAAGGGGAGAAGGAGGAGAAGGCCACGAAAGAGAGAAGGAGGAGGAGCCGACGAAGGGGAGAAGGAGGAGGAGCCGACGAAGGAGAGAAGGAGGCAACGAAGGGGAGAAGGAGGAAGTGACGAAGGGGAGAAAAAGGAGGAGGCGACGAAGGGGAGAAGGAGGAGGAGGCGACGAAGAGGAGAAGGAGGAGGAGGCGACGAAGGGGAGAAGGAGGAGGAGGCGACGAAGGGAAGAAAAAGGAGGAGGCGAAGAAGGGGAGAAGGAGGAGGCGACGAAGGGGAGAAGGGGGTGGCGACGAAGGGGAGAAGGAGGAGGAGGCGACGAAAGGGAGAAGGAGGAGGAGGCGACGAAGGAGAGGAGGAGGAGGCGACGAAAGGGAGAAGGAGGAGGAGGCGACGAAGGGGAGAAGGAGGAGGAGGCGTCGAAAGGGAGAAGGAGGAAGCAACGAAGGGGCCAAGGAGGAAGCGACGAAGGGGAGAAAAAGGAGGAGGCGTCGAAGGAGAGAAGGAAGAACAGGCGACGAAGGGGAGAAGAAGGAGGCGACGAAGGGGAGAAGGAGGAGGAGGCGACGAAGGGGAGAAGGAGGAGGAGCCGACGAAGGGGAGAAGAAGGAGGCGACGAAGGGGAAAAGAAGGAGGCAACGAAAGGGAGAAGGAAGAGGCGACGAAGGGGAGAAGAAGGAGGCGACGAAGGGGAGTAGAAGGAGGCGACGAAGGGGAGAAGGAGGAGGCGACGAAGGGGAGAAGAAGGAGGCGACGAAGGGGAGAAGGAGGAGGCGACGAAGGGGAGAAGGAGGCGACGAAGGGGAGAAGAAGGAGGCGACGAAGGGGAAAAGGAGGAGGCGACGAAGGGGAGAAGGATGAGGAGCCGACGAAGGGGAGAAGGAGGAGGAGACGACGAAGGGGAGAACGAGGAGAAGGCGACGAAAGAGAGAAGGAGGAGGCAACGAAGGGGAGAAGGAGGAAGTGACGAAGGGGAGAAGGAGGAGGAGGCGACGAAGGGGAGAAGGAGGAGGAGGCGACGAAGGAGGGAAGAAGGAGGCAACCAAGGGGAGAAGGAGGAAGTCACGAAGGGGAGAAAAAGGAGGAGGCGACGAAGGGGAGAAGGAGGAGGAGGCGACGAAGGGGAGAAGGAGGAGGAGGCGACGAAGGGGAGAAGGAGGAGGAAGTGACGAAGGGAAGAAAAAGGGGGAGGCGACGAAGGGGAGAAGGAGGAGGCGACGAAGAGGAGAAGAAGGAGGAGGCGACGAAGGGGAGAAGGAGGAGGAGGCGACGAAGGGGAGAAGGAGGAGGAGGCGACGAAGGGGAGAAGGAGGAGGAGGCGACGAAAGGGAGAAGGAGGAGGAGGCGACGAAGGGGAGAAGGAGGCGACGAAGGGGAGAAGGAGGAGGAGGCGACGAAAGGGATAAGGAGGAGGCGACGAAAGGGAGAAGGAAGAGGCGACGAAGGGGAGAAGAAGGAGGCGACGAAGGGGAGTAGAAGGAGGCGACGAAGGGGAGAAGGAGGAGGCGACGAAGGGGAGAAGAAAGAGGCGACGAAGGGGAGAAGGAGGAGGCGACGAAGGGGAGAAGGAGGCGACGAAGGGGAGAAGAAGGAGGCGACGAAGGGAAAAAGGAGGAGGAGGCGACGAAGGGGAGAAGGATGAGGAGCCGACGAAGGGGAGAAGGAGGAGGAGGCGACGAAGGGGAGAAGGAGGAGAAGGCGACGAAAGAGAGAAGGAAGAGGCAACGAAGGGGAGAAGGAGGAAGTGACGAAGGGGAGAAGGAGGAGGAGCCGATGAAGGGGAGAAAGAGGAGCCGACGAAGGGGAGAAGGAGGAGGAGCCGACGAAGGAGAGAAGAAGGAGGCAACGAAGGGGAGAAGGAGGAAGTGACGAAGGGGAGAAAAAGGAGGAGGCGACGAAGGGGAGAAGGAGGAGGAGGCGACGAAGGGGAGAAGGAGGAGGAGGCGACGAAGGGGAGAAGGAGGAGGAGGCGACGAAGGGAAGAAAAAGGAGGAGGCGACGAAGGGAAGAAAAAGGAGGAGGCGACGAAGGGGAGAAGGAGGAGGAGGCGACGAAGGGGAGAAGGAGGAGAAGGCGACGAAAGAGAGAAGGAGGAGGAGCCGACGAAGGGGAGAAGGAGGAGGAGCCGACGAAGGAGAGAAGAAGGAGGCAACGAAGGGGAGAAGGAGGAAGTGACGAAGGGGAGAAAAAGAAGGAGGCGACGAAGGGGAGAAGGAGGAGGCGACGAAGGAGAGAAGGAGGAGGAGGCGACGAAGGGAAGAAAAAGGAGGAGGCGACGAAAGGGAGAAGGAGGAGGCGACGAAGGGGAGAAGGAGGAGGCGACGAAGGGGAGAAGGAGGAGGAGGCGACGAAAGGGAGAAGGAGGAGGAGGCGACGAAGGGGAGAAGGAGGCGACGAAGGGGAGAAGGAGGAGGAGACGACGAAAGGGAGAAGGAGGAGGCGACGAAGGGGAAAAGGAGGAGGCGACGGAGGGGAGAAGAAGGAGGCGACGAAGGGGAGAAGAAGGAGGCGACCAAAGGGAGAAGGAGGAGGCGACGAATGGGAGAAGGAGGAGGAGGCGAGGAAGGGGAGAAGAAGGAGGCGACGAAGTGGAAAAGAAGGAGGCGACGAAAGGGAGAAGGAGGAGGCGAGGAAGGGGAGAAGAATGAGGCGACGAAGGGGAGTAGAAGGAGGCGACGAAGGGGAGAAGGAGGAGGCGACGAAGGGGAGAAGAAGGAGGCGACGAAGGGGAGAAGGAGGAGGCGACGAAGGGGAGAAGGAGGCGATGAAGGGGAGAAGAAGGACGCGACGAAGGGGAGAAGGAGGAGGAGGCGAGGAAGGGGAGGAGGAGGAACCGACGAAGGGGAGAAGAAGGAGGCGACGAAGGGGAGAAGGAGGAGAAAGCGACGAAAGAGAGAAGGAGGAGGAGCCGACGAAGGGGAGAAGGAGGAGGAGCCGACGAAGGAGAGAAGAAGGAGGCAACGAAGGGGAGAAGGAGGAAGTGACGAAGGGGAGAAAAAAGAGGAGGCGACGAAGCGGAGAAGGAGGAGGAGGCGACGAAGAGGAGAAGGAGGAGGAGGCGACGAAGGGGAGAAGGAGGAGGAGGCGACGAAGGGAAGAAAAAGGAGGAGGCGAAGAAGGGGAGAAGGAGGAGGCGACGAAGGGGAGAAGGAGGAGGCGACGAAGGGGAGAAGGAGGAGGAGGCGACGAAAGGGAGAAGGAGGAGGAGGCGACGAAGGGGAGGAGGAGGAGGCAACGAAAGGGAGATGGAGGAGGAGGCGACGAAGGGGAGAAGGAGGCGACGAAGGGGAGAAGGAGGAGGAGGCGACGAAAGGGAGAAGGAGGAAGCGACGAAGGGGAGAAAAAGGAGGAGGCGACGAAGGAGAGAAGGAAGAAGAGGCGACGAAGGGGAGAAGAAGGAGGCGACGAAGGGGAGAAGGAGGAGGAGGCGACGAAGGGGAGAAGTAGGAGGAGCCGACGAAGAGGAGAAGAAGGAGGCGAAGAAGGGGAGAAGAAGGAGGCGACGAAAGGGAGAAGGAAGAAGGGACGAAGGGGAGAAGAAGGAGGCGACGAAGGGGAGAAGAAGGAGGCGACGAAGGGGAGAAGGAGGAGGCGACGAAGGGGAGAAGAAGGATGCGACGAAGGGGAGAAGGAGGAGACGACGAAGGGGAGAAGGAGGCGTCGAAGGGGAGAACAAGGAAGCGACGAAGGGGAGAAGGAGGAGGAGGCGACGAAGGGGAGCAGGAGGAGGAGCCGACGAAGGGGAGAAGGAGGAGGAGGCGACGAAGGGGAGAAGGAGGAGAAGGCGACGAAAGAGAGAAGGAGGAGGCAGCGAAGGGGAGAAGGAGGAAGTGACGAAGGGGAAAAGGAGGAGGAGCCGATGAAGGGGAGAAAGAGGAGCCGACGAAGGGGAGAAGGAGGAGGAGCCGACGAAGGAGAGAAGAAGGAGGCAACGAAGGGGAGAAGGAGGAAGTGACGAAGGGGAGAAAAAGGAGGAGGCGACGAAGGGGAGAAGGAGGAGGAGGCGACGAAGGGGAGAAGGAGGAGGAGGCGACGAAGGGGAGAAGGAGGAGGAGGCGACGAAGGGAAGAAAAAGGAGGAAGCGACGAAGGGGAGAAGGAGGAGGAGCCGACGAAGGAGAGAAGAAGGAAGCAACGAAGGGGAGAAGGAGGAAGTGACGAAGGGGAGAAAAAGGAGGAGGCGACGAAGGGGAGAAGGAGGATGAGGCGACGAAGGGGAGAAGGAGGAGGAGGCGACGAAGGGGAGAAGGAGGAGGAGGCGACTAAGGGAAGAAAAAGGAGGAGGCGACGAAGGGGAGAAGGAGGAGGCGACGAAGGGGAGAAGAAGGAGGCGACGAAGGGGAGAAGGAGGAGGAGGCGACGAAAGGGAGAAGGAGGAGGAGGCGACGAAGGGGAGAAGGAGGAGGAGGCGAGGAGAGGGAGAAGGAGGAGGAGGCGACGAAGGGGAGAAGGAGGCGACGAAGGGGAAAAGGAGGAGGAGGCGACGAAAGGGAGAAGGAGGAGGCGACGAAGGGAAGAAGGAGGAAGCGACGAAGGGGAGAAAAAGGAGGAGGCGACGAAGGGGAGAACGAGGAGAAGGCGAGGAAGAGGAGAAGAAGGAGGCGACGAAGGGGAGAAGGAGCAGGAGGCGACGAAGGGGAGAAGAAGGAGGCGACGAAGGGGAGAAGAAGGAGGCGACGAAGGGGAGAAGAAGGAGGCGACGAAAGGGAGAAAAAGGAGGCGACGAAGGGGAGAAGAAGGAGGTGACGAAAGGGAGAAGGAAGAGGCGACGAAAGGGAGAAGGAGGAGGCGACGAAGGGGAAAAGAAGGAGGCGACGAAAGGGAGAAGGAAGAGGCGACGAAGGGGAGAAGAAGGAGGCGACGAAGGGGAGTAGAAGGAGGCGACGAAGGGGAGAAGGAGGAGGCGACGAAGGGGAGAAGAAGTAGGCGACGAAGGGGAGAAGGAGGAGGCGACGAAGGGGAGAAGGAGATGACGAAGGGGAGAAGAAGGAGGCGACGAAGGGGAGAAGGAGGAGGAGGCGACGAAGGGGAGAAGGAGGAGGAGCCGACGAAGGGGAGAAGGAGGAGGAGGCGACGAAGGGGAGAAGGAGGAGGAGGCGACGAAGGGGAGAAGGAGGAGGAGGCGACGAAGGGGAGAAGAAGGAGGCGACGAAGGGGAGAAGAAGGAGGCGACGAAAGGGAGAAGGAGGAGGCGACGAAGGGGAGAAGGAGGCGACGAAAGGGAGAAGGAGGAGGCGACGAAGGGGAGAAGAAGGAGGCGACGAAAGGGAGAAGGAAGAGGCGACGAAGGGGAGAAGAAGTAGGTGACGAAGGGGAGTAGAAGGAGGCGACGAAGGGGAGAAGGAGGAGGCGACGAAGGGGAGAAGAAGGAGGCGACGAAGGGGAGAAGGAGGAAGCGACGAAGGGGAGAAGGAGGACGCGACGAAGGGGAGAAGGAGGCGACGAAGGGGAGAAGGAGGAAGAACCGACGAAGGGGAGAAGGAGGAGGAGGCTACGAAGGGGAGAAGGAGGAGGAGCCGACGAAGGGGAGAAGGAGGAGGAGGCGACGAAGGGGAGAAGGAGGAGGAGGCGACGAAAGAGAGAAGGAGGAGGCAACGAAGGGGAGAAGGAGGAAGTGACGTAGGGGAGAAGGAGGAGGAGCCGATGAAGGGGAGAAAGAGGAGCCGACGAAGGGGAGAAGGAGGAGGAGCCGATGAAGGAGAGAAGAAGGAGGCAACGAAGGGGAGAAGGAGGAAGTGACGAAGGGGAGAAAAAGAGGGAGGCGACGAAGGGGAGAAGGAGGAGGAGGCGACGAAGGGGAGAAGGAGGAGGAGGCGACGAAGGCGAGAAGGAGGAGGAGGCGACGAAGGGGAGAAGAAGGAGGCGACGAAGGGGAGAAGAAGGAGGCGACGAAAGGGAGAAGGAAGAGGTGACGAAGGGGAGAAGAAAGAGGCGACGAAGGGGAGTAGAAGGAGGCGACGAAGGGGAGAAGGAGGAGGCGACGAAGGGGAGAAGGAGGCGACGAAGGGGAGAAGGAGGAGGCGACGAAGGGGAGAAGGAGGCGACGAAGGGGAGAAGGAGGAAGAGCCGACGAAGGGGAGAAGGAGGAGGAGGCGACGAAGGGGAGAAGGAGGAGAAGGCGACGAAAGAGAGAAGGAGGAGGCAACGAAGGGGAGAAGGAGGAAGTGACGAAGGGGAGAAGGAGGAGGAGCCGATGAAGGGGAGAAAGAGGTGCCCACGAAGGGGAGAAGGAGGAGGAGCCGACGAAGGAGAGAAGAAGGAGGCAACGAAGGGGAGAAGGAGGAAGTGACGAAGGGGAGAAAAAGGAGGAGGCGACGAAAGGGAGAAGGAGGAGGCGACGAAGGGGAGAAGGAGGAAGCGACGAAGGGGAGAAAAAAGAGGAGGCGAGGAAGGGGAGAAGGAGGAAGAGGCGACGAAGAGGAGAAGGAGGCGACGAAGGGGAGAAGGAGGAGGAGGCGACGAAGGGGAGAAGGAGGAGGAGGCGACGAAGGGGAGAAGAAGGAGGCGACGAAGGGGAGAAGGAGGAGGAGGCGACGAAAGGGAGAAGGAGGAGGCGACGAAGGGGAGAAGGAGGAGGAGGCGACGAAGGGGAGAAGAAGGAGGCGACGAAGGGGAGAAGAAGGAGGCGACGAAAGGGAGAAGGAGGAGGCGACGAAGGGGAGAAGAAGGAGGCGATGAAGGGGAGTAGAAGGAGGCGACGAAGGGGAGAATGAGGAGACGACGAAGGGGAGAAGAAGGAGGCGACGAAGGGGAGAAGAAGGAGGCGACGAAGGGGAGAAGGAGGAGGAGCCGACGAAGGGGAGAAGGAGGAGGAGGCGACGAAAGGGAGAAGGAGGAGGAGGCGACGAAGGGGAGAAGGAGGCGACGAAGGGGAGAAGGAGGCGACGAAGGGGAGAAGGAGGGGGAGGCGACGAAAGGGAGAAGGAGGAAGCGACGAAGGGGAGAAGGAGGAGGAGGCGACGAAGGGGAGAAAGAGGAGGAGGCGACGAAGGGTAGAAGAAGAAGGCGACGAAGGGGAGAAGAAGGAGGAGGCGACGAAGGGGAGAAGGAGGAGAAGGCGACGAAAGAGAAAAGGAGGAGGAGCCGACGAAGGGGAGAAGGAGGAGGAGCCGACGAAGGAGAGAAGGAGGCAACGAAGGGGAGGAGGAGGAAGAGAGGAAGGGGAGAAAAAGGAGGAGGCGACGAAGGGGAGAAGGAGGAGGAGGCGACGAAGGGGAGAAGGAGGAGGAGGCGACGAAGGGAAGAAAAAGGAGGAGGCGTCGAAGGGGAGAAGGAGGAGGCGACGAAGGGGAGAAGGAGGAGGCGACGCAGGGGAGAAGGAGGAGGCGACGAAGGGGAGAAGGAGGAGGAGGCGACGAAAGGGAGAAGGAGGAGGAGGCGACGAAGGGGAGAAGGAGGAGGAGGCGACGAAAGGGAGAAGGAGGAGGAGGCGACGAAGGGGAGAAGGAGGCGACGAAGGGGAGGGGGAGAAGGAGGAAGCGACGAAGGGGAGAAAAAGGAGGAGGCGACGAAGGGGAGAAGGAGGAAAAGGCGACGAAGAGAAGAAGGAGGCGACGAACGGGAGAAGGAGGAGGAGGCGACGAAGAGGAGAAGAAGGAGGCGACGAAGGGGAGAAGGAGGAGGAGGCGACGAAGGGGAGAAGGAGGAGGCGATGAAGGGGAGAAGGAGGAGGAGGCGACGAAGGGGAGAAGAAGGAGGCGACGAAGGTGAGAAGAAGGAGGCGACGAAAGGGAGAAGGAGGAGGCGACGAAAGGGAGAAGAAGGAGGCGACGAAGGGGAGTAGAAGGAGGCGACGAAGGGGAGGAGGAGGAGGAGCCGACGAAGGGGAGAAGGAGGAGGAGGCGACGAAGGGGAGAAGGAGGAGGAGTCGACGAAGGGGAGAAGGAGGAGGAGGCGACGAAGGGGAGAAGGAGGAGGAGGCGACGAAGGGGAGAAGGAGGAGGAGGCGACGAAGGGGAGAAGGAAGAGGAGGCGACGAAGGAAGAAGCAACTTCATATCCCATAATGTCTGAGTGTTTGCCGGGAAAGTGCAGTCGTGTCGGGTAATTAAAGCAAGTAAATAAGCGGTTTATTATACGCAATCCTGGGCGAAGAGGAACGATCAATTATGCATCGTTCTAATCACGCCCCGCGCGGCTCGAGTACTGCGTTGAGGCTTCTCGGGACCTGTTTTTTCACCGGGCTGTCAAGCCAGATGAAGCAGACGCACACACACACACACACACACACACACACACACACACACACACACACACACACACATATATATATATATATATATATATATATATATATATATATATATATATATATATATATATATATATATATATAATATCCGGCTGTCGATCCGGTTATTTATATGGACTCCCAAAAGTTCAGAAAATAGACATCTTTGAGACCTATCGTGTCCTCTGTTAGTACACTTAAATATAACCTTGCTAAATTCCTCGTTAAAATCATCCAACCCCTAACCACTAATGAGTATACTACTGCCAACACTTGGGATTTCGTGAACGAAACCAAACAACTTAACATCGAAGATCTACAGTAATAGCCAGCTTTGACGCGGAATCATTATTCACTAATGTTCCACTGTAAGAAACAACACAGATTATTACAGACACCATATCAGATGAGTCCATATCACATTTTGGTCTAAACAAGAAACAGTTAAACTCTTTTTTAAATGTTGCCACAAGAGATTCTGTTTTCACGTTTGATAACAAATTATATACTCAGAGGTAGACGGCTTGGCCCGAGTTATGCAAACGCCTTCCTATGCCACCTTGACTGTAACTGGTTAAATAATTGTCCAAATGATATCAAAGCAATATTCTACAAAAGGTATATAGATGACACGTTTCTTTTGTTCAAACAACAGTCACACATTGAACAATTCCTATCATGTCTAAAAGTACAACACCCTAACATTAAGTTTACGTGTGAAATGGAAAAGGAAAACGAACGTCATTTTCTTGACACACTGATATCCAAAGAAAACGGACGCCTTTCCACTACGGTTTACAGAAAACCTACTTTCACTGATTTGGGAGTGAACTATATGAGTTTCCCACCTATGAAATGTACGATTAATAGTATCACCACTCTAATCAACAGGGCTTTCAACATATGTTCCACCTGGATGCAGTTTGACAATGGAATTAAATTCTTAACTGATTACTTCAATAACAATGGTTATCCTGACAGCGTATTTTACACGACATTTAGATCATTCCTAGATAACAAATTATGTCCACCCACGAAAATACAAACTACTAAAGAAACCAAGTACATAAGGTTACCGTACCTCTCGGACACATCCGTAAACAATTGCGTGAGATACTGAAACATTCGTTCCCACAGATCAGATTCAACAATGTTTTGTGAACTCCTATAATATCAAATCTTTCTTTAAAATGAGGATACCTCTGCCCTCAGGATTATGTTCAAATATTGTGTATATTTTTAACTTTCTGTAATGCTAAGTATATTGGATCATCTAACCATTGGTTCAAACATGTTAATACTTGAGCATATAGGTAAATCAATAAGAGCCAATCTACCTCTGAGCAGACCATCTTTCTCCACTACCCGCCATCATTCACAAACAGAAGACCACCCTTTCACTCACAGGGATTTTAAAATACTGTCTTCCACATCTTACAGACTCGACCTCCTCGTCCTAGAATCCATACACACCCACAATATGAAACCCGAGCTGAACACCAACACACCACATTTTTCACTGTTTCTGCCGTTTTATTTTTGTTTAATCTTATTAACATTTTATGTTCCTATTTTTGTGAACTATATTTTTCTTTGTTTACTGCATGTAATTATATGTTTTTGTTCATTATTTCTAGTATTGATGATGGGGATATAATACTGTCTCGGAAACGTTTACAATAAAGATGTTCACCACAGCAGTGGTTCTCCTTTTCATTCTACGACTACGGTTCCCGAGTGGAAAATCAACAACCGAAATTATCAATTGAAGATACGGCCAACCAACGTTCAAGACCTACAGATGCGTCAACAAGAACACCTTCCAATCCCAGGAAATAGAACTGGACCTTAAATTTCTCAACTATTGTAAATTATATGGGGTTATCCCCAATTTCCTCTAATTCAAACTATATAATAAATCATTCCTTTCAACGAGCACATACAAAACAAATTACTTGACCATGAAACTAAGAAACAAAACAGAAAGCTCACAATACTTAGGGACATTACAAATAACCATTTTCATAACTTAGATCTAAAGTCAACATGTTCCACTTAAAATACCTTTCTTCATTAATTAATCTGAATTTAGAAAGAAGATTATCTTCTGTAAGTGCTATCCATTATAGAAAGTAAAATAAAAAAAAAAAAAAAAAAAAAAAAAAAAAAAAAAAAAAAAAAAAAAAAAAAAAGGGCATTGACCTAAGCAAAAAGGTTGATGCAAACAAAATAATTTTAACTGATAAGGAAAAGAATGTTTTATCACTTCGATTGGATTTTGGTCTTCGATCCCGAAATTATGATGGCAATAATCAATGGTTTATTTAGTAAAGTTATAGTTACAAAAGAAAAATTGACAATTTAGAGTAGGATACAGCTGATATACTTTCGTTCACGTATTTTGGCGTTTACGGCCTCACGGGCTCGCGGATGGAAGGATGTTGTGGGTGATTTTTTCAGTAAAAAATGTCTTCTAGGGAGGGGATCTTCAGCTGAACTTTGGTTTGCGAGCGGTATTCCTGTGTGGTAATGAGGTTTAATGTATCGTTTTTGAACCATGTTCCTGTGATTACTGCAATGCCGACAGTGTGTTTTGTTTCATCATGGCGTCGAGCTCGCCCACTTTGTTAGTGAAGCAGCGAGCATTTGCAAGGGAAATACTAAGAAGTGTTCTGCAGGATCTTGCGCTAGCTGGCGCTATCGTTGACGAGTTATTTTGGTCAAACATACTGCTCATGTTGTGAGGTTTTATACTTGTTTCTGTAAAAAGAAAGAAAAAAAAGGCCTTGTCTTTCAGTGAAACGATGAAGCTGGTACAATATGAATGACTCATTTTCGTTTTGAATGCACTTACATGGTCCACCTCAGATGATTCTCGATATCCGCTTCCTCTGTGCTTTGTGGTAATGTGTTATGTATAGGTACTACACCTCTGGTTTAGGTGCCTCCTGTAGGTGGGTTGGCATTGGATCTTTGATATATATATATATATATATATATATATATATATATATATATGTATATATATATTTATATATATATATATATTTATATATATGTTGTATATATATATATATATATATATATATATATATATATATATATATATATATATATATATATATATATATATATATATATATATATATATATATATGTGTGTGTGTGTGTGTGTGTGTGTGTGTGTGTGTCTGTGTGTGTGTGTGTATACATATATATATATATATATATATATATATATATATATATATATATATATGTGTGTGTGTGTGTGTGTGTGTGTGTGTGTGTGTGTGTGTGTGTGTGTATATATATATTAATGTGTGTGTGTATTGGTGTA
>NC_091559.1:20288385-20291031 GCF_042767895.1 Penaeus vannamei | reverse complement strand
GTTCAGCTGTCTCGCTCTCTGATTGGCTGAGGGGTTTTGTGCCTGCCTGGAATGTCCGAGGGACCATAACTATAAACGTAAAGTAGGATGCAGGGCTTACAAATAAAATGTTATATAAACCAAATGGTACACTGTATATAATAATAATATCTATACAATAAATATATATATATGTGTATATACATATATACATTTGTATATATATATATATATATGTGTGTGTGTGTGTGTGTGTGTGTGTGTGTGTGTGTATATATATATATATATATATATATATATATATATATATATATATATATATATATATATATATATATATATTTATATATATATACATATATATATATATATATATATATATATATATATATATATATATATATATGTGTATATTATATATACATATATACATATTTATATATATATATATATATATATATATATATATATATATATATATATATATATATATATATATATGGGTGGGTGCTTCATGCGCAGGGTGGTGTGAAGCGATGGAGTGGTAGTCTAGTTAGTGTTAAGAGCTTTTGCATGCCTTCTCGCTTATAGCTGCCACCGCTGGCTAGCCTCGTGCGAAAAAGGGAGCAGCTCTGCATAAGCCTCCCCCTGCCAGTGCATAGCCTCTCCATCATCGAGACTCCCTGCAGTGCCTCCTCGTGGCCGCCCATCGGCAGTGTTTCATATGAATGGAGAGGCTGGGAGGAGGGGAAAAGCCCCTCCCACCCAGCAAGTGAGGCGGACTGTGGGCCCTGCTGGGAGGGCGACTGCTGGAGTGCAGGCTGGGAACGGGAACTACCCGTCTTGCCTGCGCTCTGGTGGCCGCCAGCCCAGAGTGAAGCTTGTGGGGGAAAGCCCTCGGGAACCCCACAGGTGGATGATGGGGCACGCAGTCCGCCACCCCCTTTTATATGGGGCAGCGTCGGTGGGGGTGGCAGAGGTGGCATCCACCCGGAGCGACTGCCAGAGGCTGAACTTCAGGCGGGAAGTTAGGGTGGGGGCTTGGAACGTCCGTTCTTTGCGTCAGGATGATCGGTTGCCTCTACTGTCGAGGGAACTGGGGAGGCTAAGAGTTGAGGTGGCTGCTCTCTTGGAGGTGAGGAGGCCTGGCAGCGGCATGACCTGTGTAGGTGGCTACACCTATTACTGGTCGGGCCGCAGCGACAGCCACCATCTCCAGGGATTAGCCATTACCATCTCCAGCAGACTCCAGCCCTCGGTAGTAGAGGTTACTCCTGTTGATGAGCGTATAATGGTATTGAGATTGAAGCTATCTTTTGGCTTCATGTCTCTTATTGCTGTGTACGCTCCTACTGATGATTGTAAACTTGACGTGAAAGAGATGTTCTACGCCAAACTTACATCTGTGGTAGACAGATGTCCCTGACGAGATATTCGCATTGTTCTGGGCGACTTCAATGTGGTATCTGGCTGTGATCGAGCTGGCTATGAGATGTCTGTCGGTCCCCATGGTTCAGGAGCTGATGCCGGTAGTGAGAATAGCCTCCTTTTCCGGGACTTTGCTAGGTCCCAGAAATTGAGGATTTCTGGCTCCTGGTACCAGCGCCCAGACCCACATCGTTGGACATGGTACAGTGATGCGGGTAACGCAGCCAAGGAGATCGACCACATACTTGTTAGCACTCGTTGGAGGATCCTTCAGAATTGCAGGGTGTACAGGAGTGCTGAGTTCTGTGGTACTGACCATAGATTGGTTGTGGCTACCCTCTGGGTCCACTTCAAAACCCCCCAGCGGTCAAATGATCACCCTAGGGTGTTTCATTTGGACAGGCTGAGGGAGGGGGAGTGTGCCCGCAGGTTTGCTGAGGCAATCTCTGATCGTTTCGCAGTGCTTGGCAGTCTGACAGACCCTGTTCTTCTGTGGGATACCTTTAAGTGTGAAACGCTTAATGCAGCTCAAGATATGATTGGTGTACGCCCGAGAGCAGTACAGAATTCCATCTCGCAGGAGACACTGGAAGCCACAGAGGCATGTCGTGCGGCTCGTCTGACAGGGGATCGGGAATTGCACCGTTCTCATGTGCGCAGAACTCGGTCCCTGTTAAGAAGGGACAAGGAACAGTTTACTAGGAGTCTTGCAGAGGAGGTAGAAGGCCATTTCTTAGTAAATGACCTTCGTCCTGAATACCAAGCCCTTAGAAAGCTGAACTCCAAGCCCTCTTCACAGGTGACAGCAGTTCGCTCAGTAAGTGGTCAGATCGTTTCAGATCCTGTTGCGGTGCGGGGACGTTGGGCTGAGTATTTTGAGCAGCTGTACCAGGTTGACCCACCAACAGTTAACTTGGATGCGGGTAGTGTCGAGATCCCGCTGCCGGATCCACCTATCAGCGAGGACCCTCCCTCCCTAACTGAAGTTAGGGGGGCGATTTCCAAGCTGAGGAGTGGTAAAGCAGCTGGTATCTGCGGCATACCAGCTGAACTGTTAAAGGCTGGTGGTGAACCTATGGCACGGGGGTTACATGCTGTCCTGGCTGCCATCTGGCAGTCCGGTTCCATTCCTCCTGACCTGTTGAGGGGTGTGATCATCCCTCTCTGGAAGGGGAAGGGGAACCGTTGGGACTGCAGCAATCACCCAGGCATCACACTGCTCAGTGTACCAGGCAAGGT
>NC_091559.1:20275885-20280885 GCF_042767895.1 Penaeus vannamei | reverse complement strand
AAATAAGAGTTGATTATATCAAGAAGTAAAAGAACATCCTAACGCCAGATCGCACGGAATATATATGTCAACATATTGAGGAAGCGAGGTATGGGTTTTCCAGCTGAGCTAGAATTCCAGAGTGATGGGAGCCGTCTGCCCTCAAGTTGTCTGCCAGGAAGCCGCCCTCGGGAAGGAAGTTCGGATTTCGTCCTGCTCAAGATCAGGTCTGCCCCTATTTGACCTCGGGGAAGGACGGAAGACGATTTTCCTTTGGCAGGTCGGGACAGCTCCGGCCCACGAACGAACGAGAGGAGCGAGTTCCCTGCGACGGGTTCACTCACTCCCGATGGCAAGGCCAAACGCGCCATCCAATGCCTCTGGCGACGTGGTATTCATCTGGCGACGTGGTAGGGTATGGGTCGCACAAGATACTTTGGATCAGATATAATTATTTTCTCAAAATATTAACGACGTTGTGTGGTTAACGTATAGAAGGGGGTGTATATTCTTCATGAAAATGTAATAAAAGTAATATATGTATTTAGTTACATACATATTTTCACAATGTATGTCGTTGTTAATATTATGATTATCATTACGATTATTATCATTATTATTTTTCTTGTTATTTTCCTTATTATTGTCATTATTATTTTTCTTATTATGATAATTTTTATTATCATTATTGTCATTACCATAATTGTTATCATGATTAACATTGTTATTACTACTATGATTGTTATCATTATTCTTATCATTACTATTACTATTGCTATCATGTTTTATTGTTATTATCATAATCATTATTACTATTATTATTATTATCATTATCATTATTACCATTATTATTATTATTATCATTGCAGTTATTATTATTGTTATTATTATCATTGTTATTATTGTTGTTGTTGCTGTTGATGGTGTTATTGTTATTATCATTATTGTTATTGTTGTTGTTTTCATTACCATGTTTATTACTATCGCTATTGCTATTATTGTTATTGTCGTCATTATTATTATTATCTTTATTATTGTTGTTGTTATTATTATCATTATTATTAGTGGTGTTATTATTATTATTGTTCTTTTTACTGTTATCAGCATTAGTGTTATTTTTACAATCATCGTTATCATCATCATTATTTGTATAATCATTACCATCTGTATTATCATTATCATTATCAGTATTATCATTTTATTGCTATTATTTTTGCTATCATAATTATCATTCTTATAGTTATTATTGTTATCTTTATTATTATGATTATTATAATCATTATCATCATTGTTATTGTGATTATTATTACTACTAATAACCATAATAATATTACCATCATTATTATTATAATTTTCATTATAATCGTCATCACTATTATCATCATTATAACACTTTTATTCTTACTATTGTTATTAGTATTATTGTTTTTTAATATTGTCATTATCATTATTACTATTATCATCATTGTTGTTATTATTATTGTTCTCATCATTATCATCATTATTATTTTCATTATTATTAGCAGTAGTATTATGATCATTATCATTGTAATTATTTTTATTACTATTATTATTACAATTTATTATTGATACTATTATCATTATTATTGACATTATTATCGTTTTTATCAATATTATTATCATTATTATTATCATTATTGTTGTCATTATTATTATTGCTGTTTTTATCAAGACAAGTATTCTTGTTATTATTATTGTTATTATCATTATTGGTATATTTACTATCATTATCGTTATTATTATTATTATTATTATTATTATTATTATTATTATTATTATTATTATTATTATTATTATTATTATTATTATTATTATTACTACTATTAGTATTACTATTATTATTATTATCATTATTATTATTGTTATTATTGTTTTGTTATTATTATCATTATTATTATTATTAATATTATTATTATCATTATTATTATTATTACTCTTATTCTATTATTAGTAATTACTAGTAATTATAGTAATGATTTTTATTACAATTGTTATTATCATTACTATCATTAATGTTATGATCACTTTTATTGTCGTTATGATTATTACTATTATCATTGTTGTTATAACTATTATCATTGTTGTTATTACTATTATCATTGTTGTTATTACTGGTATTATTGTTGTCATCAGTATTATTAGCCTTATTGTTATTATTATAATTATTACTATTGTTATTATTATTACTATTATTATTATTATCATTATCATTATTATTACTACCATCTTTTTATTGTAGTTATTATTATTACTATTATCATTGTTTGTCATTGTTATTATTCTTATTGTTTTCATCATCATTATTATTTGTTATTATTATTATTATCATTGTTATTATCATTATTATTACCACTATCTTTTTTATTGTAGTTATTATTATTACTATTATCATTGCTTATGTTATTGTTATTATTCTTATTGTTTTCATCGCGATTATTATTATTGTTGTTATTATTATCATAATCATTTTTGTTATAATTGTCGTCATTATTATTATCATTATTATTATTGTTACTGTTATCGTTATTATCATTATCCTCATTATCATTATAACTATTATTGTTATTTTTTTAAATACTATTATTATCATCATCATAATATCATATTTTTTTTTGCTGTTATCACTGTTTTTTATCATTGTCATTATCATTAATATTGTTATCGTTATTACTACTATTATTACTATCATTATTGCCATTACCATTATTATTATCTTTATTATTATTATTATCATTATTACTATTATTATTATCATTATTATTATTATTATTATTATTATTAATATCATTATCATTATTATCATAATTTTTATCATCATTATTATTACTTTTATTTTCATTACTATTCTTCTCATCTTTTTTCGCACTCTTATCCTTGTTATTATCATTGTAATTAATTTTATTGTTAACAATATTGTTATTATTATCATTGTGATTATTTTTATTGTTATCAATATTATTATTATTATCGTTATTATTATCATTATTTTCATTTTTCATAATTATCATTATAACGAATAATATTATTAATGTTGTTATTGTTTTCCTTTTCAATCTGTTATTATGATCATTGTTTTATTTCGACACTACCGTCAATAGAGCTATTACTGCTATCACATACCATAATGATCCTAAAGCAAATAAGGTTAATATTTGTACTACGATTATCAATGTCATCACAGTAAATTTTTGTTATCATTATTATTGTTCCCAATACGATTTTTGACCGCTAATATCATTAGTAATCATCACCAACATTACCACCAGTAACGTTGTCATCACATTTACCCTTCGATCTCCCCTCGACGACTCCTTTCCCTCCCTTGCCCTCCCTTCCCCTCCCTTCCCTTCCCCTCCACCTTCCCCTCGAATCTCCCTTCCCTCTGCCTTCGCCCCGTCAGGGAAGGCCTGCGTGTCAAAGGTGTTCTCAGACCAACTGCCCGAACATGCGTTATGAGATGATTCGTTAGTTTCATCTGTAATATAAATACCGATATATTCATGTTATTGTGCTGTATTTCTTGGCTGCAGTGCAATGCCGTCAACATATCGATGCTGATGTTATGGAAGTAAGACTTGACTTTAGCCTAACAAAACATTTGATAGAAGCATGTTCGGCACCTGGTCTGGGGACACATTTGGATGCGCTGGCCTTCACTCATATCTCCCGTTGCCTGTTTCTTCAGCTTTTCTTCTCTTAGGTCACGGCATTTTTTTTCTTGAATAGCGGGCCTGCCGACATCTATTTCCAGAAAAATGAAAAAAAAGAAAATTCCGATTTTCCCCCCCAAATTTCCCACCAATATTCTGACATCCGCGAAAGAAATAGCAAAAAAAAAAAATAAAAAAAATAAAAAAAATAAAAATAAATAAATAAAAAAATAATAAAAAAAGATAAATACATAAAAATAAAAATAATAATAATACAAATAAATTTGTCTGTAATTCACTGTGTATGGTATCGTTTCTCCCGTCCCAAAAACAAAAATAAAATATATTTGGTGGAAATACTTCACTCTCATGCGTCATGTCTATTGTCTATCGAGTCCGTGGTTGGTGGTCGCTTCTGATTAGTACTGGCGTATTTCGCAATATGCGCAGAGAACCTATGCACTAGGATGTAAATACATTCAAACATCAAAACAAAAATGACCATGGCGAGTGGTGTGCAAAATGAGAAAGTACATATATATGTATTTTTTATGAATATTTATACTTTTGATTTCCAAAATAATAAATTCTGGTTGAAAGAATTCTTTGTCTGTTTTCATTCACCTACTCGAAGACTTCTAGTGAGACAGAATTGTACTTCCTCCAAGTGGGGCTGGAACTGATACATTCCTTTACTTCAGATCTTTGGAAGGTGGGAGGTACACTTGTCTTATTTTGGTGCTGGGAATTCTTTTTCTTTTATTTATTTATTCATTCATTTATTTATTGCCTCCCGCCGACATTTCATTATCACCAGCCTTGCTTGCTCTTCAGAAAAAAAATTGCTGTGGCCTTTTAACTGTTCCGTTTTTTCCTTCACACTGTCAACTGTCCTTTTCCTTCCACCTTTTTTAAACATTTCCTTCCTCCTCATTCATTTCTTTCGTCTTTTTCCTCGCCCTCCATTGACTACCCTCCTCCTCCCATTCCCTTCTAATCTTCCTTCATTCCTCACACTCCTCCCTTTATATCAGCTGTCTCTCTCTCCTTCCATCCTCCTCCCTTCAACTCCTCCTCCCCCTCCATCTCTTTCTCTCTCTGTTATGCTTCCTTCTTCAACCCCCTCCCCCCACTGTATCCCCACCCCCACCGCCGCCATCGGCATCCCAGACTCAATTTACATCACTGTAGCCAATATCGCCACCGGATCCTCGCTCTATAATTGCTTTGCTTACATCTGCATTTGGCGTTTGGCCGCACCACCCGACTCCATTGCTGGTGCATGGCTAAAGGCTCTGCTCTTCGTTACTGGAAGAAAAGGAATGGGTGTGTGTAAGAGGGAGGCAAGGA
>NC_091559.1:20248430-20250930 GCF_042767895.1 Penaeus vannamei | reverse complement strand
AAATATCGATAACAATAATAATCATAACAATAATTTTTAACACGATTATAGCACTGACAACAAAGTGTTATCATGGATGACGATAATCAATTATCATCATTTTCGTAATCATATGATAATGATGATTATCATGATGATAATACGAAGAAAAATAGTAATAATAATAAGAAAATAGTAGTCGTTATGGTTATTATCCTTACCATTGTTATTATCATTACTGGTTTGTTGTAATTGTTTTACTCACAAATGTTGCCATTGTCATTATTGCTATTATGTGTTTTTTTTCTCTTTTCTTTCTTTTTTGTCATAGTCATCATCATCATGGTCATTCTCACATGCTTATGAAATTTAACATCTTTACTGTCTTTATTAGAATTGTTACTAAAATTGCTATTGTTATCATCATTGCGGAATTAACGTAATTATCGGATTCATCATTATATTACTGTAGTATTAACGTTATAATCTTTACCATCGTTTCATTGTCATTCTGGTTATCAAAACCATTGATATTGCAATTTTCACCGGCATATCAGTTTCTGTTGCAATTGCAGCGCTTTCTCTTCGAGGATTTTTTTTTTTTTTTTTTTTTTTTTTTGACACAGAGAAAGAAACGGCGGAAGGAAGAAAGAAAGACGGGGGAGAGCAAGCACAAAAGAGAGGAAAAGAGAATGACGAGAGAAAGGCCGAAAGCAAAAGGCATACAGAATGATAAAAAAAAAAAGGCCGAGGAGAGAAATTTCGCAATGAATTCCTCTCGCCCGCCGCCGGCCATGACTTAAGACCTTGCCAATTACGTCTGGAATCGCCTCGTTACGTAGGGCGTAATCGCCTCCTTTGTTAGATATCGTTTATCTAAGATATTTTCTTCCCATCAAGGAGGAGAGAGGAACATCAAGAACTCCTCCTCCTTTCCCTCGCCCGTGATATCTCCCATTACGTTTTCTCTTATCAAATGTTTATTTATTTTTTCATAGATCTACCGCACTGGAAAGTTGATGGCGAACTGAGAAGGAGAGAACTTCGGCGCAATGTGTTTTTCTTCTCTTTTTTTTGCGGTCGCGGAGGGTCGGTTCACCCGGTGCTGGTATTGGGGGGTGAGGGAGGGGGCAGAGGCAGCAGAAGAATAACACGAAGTTTGTTCATCACTCGAGTTGCTTCTGGATTCTCCTTCAGCGTCGGGCGCCGCCAGGATTAAAGCGTCGGAGCTTTGTTTGTCTCTCGAATCTCTGAGCGCTTTCATTTTTGTCTTCTTTGATTTTTTACCTTTTTTGCTATCTCAGACAATTTCTCGTGACAGGAGCTAACGTACGGTATGAGGTTTCTTTTTTTTTTCTTTCTTTGTTTTTCTTTTCTTTTTCTTTTTTTTTTTTTTAGATCAAATCACGTTGTATTCGTATCACACACGCTTATTAGCAGTGTGTATCTCTAATTTCTCGTCTCTCTTTACGTCTCCCTGTCCTTGGTCTTCTCCGTTCCGAGAATTTCCTCTCCTCCCTACTCTTGTCATTCTTTTCCTGTCTCGTTCGTTTCCAGATCTATTTTGCACGAATAAAAGAAAGAAAGAAAGAGTCTTTGTGGAGGCCATCTTACTTTATGTTTACCCTACATTACAGGAAAAGCTCTCTATGCTAACATAATTGTTCTTTATGTTCTAAAAATAATTGATGTCGCTATAAGAGTACATTATGTTGCTACAGCCGTCCAGGGTTATATGCAAAGTAATGCGGGTTATGCATAGGACCGCAGTTGTTAAGGTTTATGTTAGTGCGAGCAGATGTCATTAAGATGAAATAGACACAGTGAGCTGCCGTGCCAATGAAAGCGAGACATCACTGCGGCGACATAACTCACTTTTATGTTGCTGATCAAACGTTATGAGGAGTGGGACACCTGCTATGCGGGGATGATGAGGGAATATGTGTATCATAATTCATACGGTAATAGTCATCTCCATTATCGTCGTAAATGATTTGGTGATGATGATGGTGATAATGACGATGTTGATGATGGTAATGACTGTGCTGATAGTGATGGTAATGACTGTGCTGATAGTGATGGTAATGATGATAACTGTGATAATAATGTGTATGATAATGATGATAACTGTGATAATGATGTCTAGGATAATGATGATAACTGTGATAATGATGTCTATGATAATGACGATGATGGTGTTGATGGTGAGGATGATGTTAGTGATGATAATGATGAAGATGAAGTTAATCATATCAGGGATATCAGCATCAATACCCGCGATCCCGCCTAGAAGAATTCAATAGACTTCCTAACGTCACAGTTGGCATCAGAAAAAGAGCTCGAGAAGCACGGCGCAACAGAGGAGCGAAAGCAGCAGCGGGGGAACGAAGCAGTCTCTCGCGTCTGGAAGTGTACGAGAACTTTTCCACTACAGCGTGATATCCGTCAGAAGGAAAGAGTTCCTGCGGGGGTAGAGGGCTTCACCTAAGTACATTTTGGCATTCCGGCTGCGCGTCTCGCC
>NC_091559.1:20240930-20243430 GCF_042767895.1 Penaeus vannamei | reverse complement strand
TACGTGAATAAATAAATAAATAATGAAAGAATCATTATATATATATATATATATATATATATATATATATATATATATATATATATATATATATATATATATATATATATATATATATGTGTGTGTGTGTGTGTGTGTGTGTGTGTGTGTGTGTGTGTGTGTGTGTGTGTGTGTGTGTGTGTGTGTGTGTTTGTGTGTGTACATATATATATATATATATATATATATATATATTAGGGTGCTGCATATTTCCCATGCAGCATCTAGCTTATAGTGAAAAGCTATCCTTTAGGTCGCCCTGAAACAGAATAACCAAACTTTAGCGAAAAAACTCCCAGCGGCCATATTGGTTTTGGCGTTGCCAAAACATTTTGAATTTTTTGAGCTAGAGACCTGGTTCTCCACTTCAATTGTTTAGAAACATCACATTGGGCATGGTAGGAGATACCGAAGTTCATCTATAACGTTTTACTTTTTGAGTTAGGGGTAGAAAACCAAAAAAATAACCTATTTTTGGTGAAAAGTGAACCACGACAACATTTTTAACTTAAATATTTTCGTTTTTGCTAAACTGTCAGATTGATATCTGTTTACCTTCAACGAAGGCTGATCACTCTCGTCTAGGGATTGAAGTGTAGGAGCGCCTTGCCACAACACCTTTCCCCTGTACTCTTCAGCTGTTACATCACACTGGTAGCTGCATATATGAAATAGTTTGTCTGTCACATCCTTGAGCCAATCCATCATCTTATGAGTGCTGTTAGACTGACTTTCCTCACTCTGGTGTAAATCTCGTTCAGCTTTCTCACACCAAGTGTGTTCGTTGGACGAGTTTTCGGTTGAGGGATTGGTTCTTAAACCAGCAAGCTAAGGCAGAATCCACAAGTGTATTTTCTATTTCTCCAAAGTTCTTCAGTTCGGGTTTCTTGACAGTAACCCCTTGTTCTCGAAGATATTAAGCCGCCCTCAGGACATTTCCAATGGTAGAAATGTCCAAGGCACTCGTACACATTAAACCCAAGAAAAGGGTGATTAGCCTTCGCAGAAGGTAAGCAAATATCAAAATATTTGACTGTTCAGTAATAATAATAATAAAAATAATAGTAAAATGGTCGCGGTTCAATTTCCACCAAGAATATATATATATATATATATATATATATATATATATATATATATATATATATATATATATATATATATATATATATTGTGTGTGTATGTGTTTTAGCCCCTAACTCGAAAGTAAAAGGTTACAGATGAACTTCGATATCTCCTACCATGCCAAATGGGATGTTTCTGAACAATTTAAGTGGTGAACCAGGTCTCTAGCACAAAAATTAAATTTTGGGGGCACTCCTGTTTTCTCGAAAATCGCATATCGCCAAAACCATATGATCATTATTGTCGCATTTTGTAATCTTGATACAACTTACAGGTAGAATCCAGATAAACTGAGGGACAAATAGAAAAATAAACAGAAAGGAAGACTGATAGACTGACAGAGAGACAGACGGACAATGGTTGACAGAAAGTTAAACAGATAGATTTCGTTTGTCTGTATACCATGCTTTGTCTATTTCTGTCTCCATCACTGTCTTTCTCTCAGTCTCCGTTACTGTTTTTCTGTCTTTATGTCTCTCCCTCCCTCTCTCTTTCTTTCGCTCTCTCTCTCTCTCTCTCTCTCTCTCTCTCTCTCTCTCTCTCTCTCTCTCTCTCTCTCTCTCTCTCTCTCTCTCTCTCTCTCTCTCTCTCTCCATCACTGTCTTTCTTTTTTCTATCTCCGTTACTCTCTCTCTCTCTCTCTCTCTCTCTCTCTCTCTCTCTCTCTCTCTCTCTCTCTCTCTCTCTCTCTCTCTCTCTCTCTCTCTCTCTCTCTCTTCCCTCTCTCTCTCTCTCTCTCTCTCTCTCTCTCTCTCTCTCTCTCTCTCTCTCTCTCTCTCTCTCTCTCTCTCTCTCTCTCTCTCTCTCTCTCTCTCTCTCTCGCTTTCCCTCAAACACACACACAGACACACACACATAAACATAAGCTCAGTTAAGACATGAGTAAAGTCACAAGCATGGAAATGACTGGCAGTAATATCAGCAATCAGCAACAGTGGGGAGGAGGCTTCGTCTGCGGAAGGATCACATTTTCTGAAGTACGCATAGTTACCCTAAACCGCAGTGATTAAGAGAAACAACAATTTAAACTCGGGAATACGCAAGGGAATAGATAGTGATGAGAGAGAGAGAGAGAGAGAGAGAGAGAGAGGGGGGGGGGAATTGAGCCACTTGAGACTGCAAGAAACTACGTGAAGGTCTGAGGACAATGTTACGACCACTTCGCATAAGCCTTTGTCCTGACGTAGGGACGGCCACTGTGGAGGTGAACCTGTGTGCGTTCCCAGTCCCCCAACCCCTTTTTCCGCGTCCTTTTTCTTCTCTTCGTCTTCGTCTTCCTCTCTCTCCTCCAGGTCCAAGACCTCCTACTACTGTTATTCTTATCTCTCCTTACCCT
>NC_091559.1:20220930-20233430 GCF_042767895.1 Penaeus vannamei | reverse complement strand
CCTCGCATCATTACCTAAGCCTCTCCTCGCATCATTATCTAAGCCTCTCCTCGCATCATTACATAAGCCTTTCCTCGCATCATTACATAAGCCTTTCCTCGCATCATTACCTAAGCCTTTTCTCGCATCATTACATAAGCCTTTTCTCGCATCGTTACATAAGCCTCTCCTCGCATCATTACCTAGGCCTTTTCTCGCATCATTACATAAGCCTTTTCTCGCATCGTTACATAAGCCTCTCCTCGCATCATTACCTAAGCCTTTTCTCGCATCATCATCTAAGCCTCTCCTCGCATCATTACCTAAGCCTCTCCTCGCATCATTACCTAAGCCTCTCCTCGCATCATTACATAAGCCTCTCCTCGCATCATTACCTAAGCCTTTCCTCGCATCATTACCTAAGCCTTTCCTCGCATCATTACATAAGCCTTTTCTCGCTTCATTACATAAGCCTTTTCTCGCATCGCTACATAAGCCTCTCCTCGCATCATTACCTAAGCCTCTCCTCGCATCATTACATAAGCCTTTTCTCGCATCGTTACATAAGCCTCTCCTCGCATCATTACCTAAGCCTTTTCTCGCATCATTATCTAAGCCTCTCCTCGCATCATTACCTAAGCCTCTCCTCGCATCATTACCTAAGCCTCTCCTCGCATAATTACATAAGCCTCTCCTCGCATCATTACCTAAGCCTCTCCTCGCATCATTACATAAGCCTCTCCTCGCATCATTACATAAGCCTTTTCTCGCATCATTATCTAAGCCTTTTCTCGCATCATTACATAAGCCTTTTCTCGCATCATTACCTAAGCCTTTTCTCGCATCATTACCGAAGCCTTTTCTCGCATCATTACCGAAGCCTTTTCTCGCATCGTTACATAAGCCTTTTCTCGTATCATTACCTAAGCCTTTTCTCGCATCGTTACATAAGCCTTTTCTTGCATCGTTACATAAGCCTCTCCTCGCATCATTACCTAAGCCTTTTCTCGCATCATTACCTAAGCCTTTCCTCGCATCATTATATAAGCCTTTTCTCGTATCATTACCTAAGCCTTTCCTCGCATCATTACCTAAGCCTTTTCTCGCATCATTACCTAAGCCTTTTCTCGCATCATTACATAAGCCTTTTCCCGCATCATTACCTAAGCCTTTCCCCGAATCATTACATAAGCCTTTTCTCGCATCGTTACATAAGCCTCTCCTCGCATCATTACATAAGCCTTTTCTCGCATCATTATCTAAGCCTTTTCTCGCATCATTACATAAGCCTTTTCCCGCATCATTACCTAAGCCTTTCCTCGAATCATTACATAAGCCTTTTCTCGCATCTTTACATAAGCCTTTTCTCGCATCATTACCTAAGCCTTTTCTCGCATCATTACCTAAGCCTTTTCTCGCATCATTACCTAAGCCTTTTCTCGCATCATTACCTAAGCCTTTTCTCGCATCGTTACATAAGCCTCTCCTCGCATCATTACATAAGCCTTTTCTCGCATCATTACCTAAGCCTTTTCTCGCATCATTATCTAAGCCTCTCCTCGCATCATTACATAAGCCTTTTCTCGCATCATTATCTAAGCCTTTCCTCGCATCATTACATAAGCTTTTTCACGCATCATTACCTAAGCCTTTTCTCGCAGCATTACCTAAGCCTTTTCTCGCATCATTACATAAGCCTTTTCTCGCATCATTACCTAAGCCTTTTCTCGCATCATTACATAAGCCTTTTCTCGCATCATTACCTAAGCCTTTTCTCGCATCATTACCTAAGCCTTTTCTCGCATCATTACCTAAGCCTTTCCTCGCATCATTACATAAGCCTTTTCTCGCATCGTTACATAAGCCTCTCCTCGCATCATTACCTAAGCCTTTTCTCGCATCATTATCTAAGCCTGTCCTCGCATCATTACATAAGCCTTTTCTCGCACCATTACCTAAGCCTTTTCTCGCATCATTACATAAGCCTTTTCTCGCACCATTACCTAAGCCTTTTCTCGCATCGTTACATAAGCCTCTCCTCGCATCATTACATAAGCCTTTTCTCGCATCATTACCTAAGCCTTTCCTCGCATCATTACATAAGCCTTTTCTCGCATCATTACCTAAGCCTTTTCTCGAATCATTACATAAGCCTTTTCTCGCATCATTATCTAAGCCTCTCCTCGCATCATTACCTAAGCCTTTTCTCGCATCATTATCTAAGCCTCTCCTCGCATCATTACCTAAGCCTTTTCTCGCATCATTATCTAAGCCTCTCCTCGCATCATTACCTAAGCCTTTTCTCGCATCATTACCTAAGCCTTTTCTCGCATTATTACCTAAGCCTTTTCTCGCATCATTACCTAAGCCTTTTCTCGCATCATTACCTAAGCCTCTCCTCGCATCATTACCTAAGCCTTTCCTCGCATCATTACCTAAGCCTTTTCTCGCATCATTATCTAAGCCTTTTCTCGCATCATTACATAAGCCTTTTCTCGCATCGCTACATAAGCCTCTCCTCGCATCATTACCTAAGCCTTTTCTCGCATCATTACATAAGCCTTTTCTCGCATCATTACCTAAGCCTTTCCTCGCATCATTACATAAGCCTTTTCTCGCATCATTATCTAAGCCTCTCCTCGCATCATTACCTAAGCCTTTTCTCGCCTCATTATCTAAGCCTCTCCTCGCATCATTACATAAGCCTTTTCTCGCATCATTATCTAAGCCTCTCCTCGCATCATTACATAAGCCTCTCCTCGCATAATTACCTAAGCCTTTTCTCGCATCATTATCTAAGCCTTTCCTTGCATCATTACCTAAGCCTTTTCTCGCCTCATTATCTAAGCCTCTCCTCGCATCATTACATAAGCCTTTTCTCGCATCATTATCTAAGCCTTTCCTTGCATCATTACCTAAGCCTTTTCTCGCCTCATTATCTAAGCCTCTCCTCGCATCATTACATAAGCCTTTTCTCGCATCATTATCTAAGCCTCTCCTCGCATCATTACATAAGCCTCTCCTCGCATAATTACCTAAGCCTTTTCTCGCATCATTTATCTAAGCCTTTCCTTGCATCATTACATAAGCCTTTTCTCGCATCATTACCTAAGCCTTTTCTCGCATTACCTAGGCCTTTTCTCGCATCATTACATAAGCCTTTTCTCGCATCGTTACATAAGCCTCTCCTCGCATCATTACCTAAGCCTTTTCTCGCATCATTATCTAAGCCTCTCCTCGCATCATTACCTAAGCCTCTCCTCGCATCATTACCTAAGCCTCTCCTCGCATCATTACATAAGCCTCTCCTCGCATCATTACATAAGCCTTTTCTCGCATCATTACCTAAGCCTTTCCTCGAATCATTACATAAGCCTTTTCTCGCATCGTTACATAAGCCTCTCCTCGCATCATTACCTAAGCCTTTTCTCGCATCATTACCTAAGCGTTTCCTCGCATCATTACATAAGCCTTTTCTCGCATCGTTACATAAGCCTTTTCTCGCATCATTACCTAAGCCTTTCCTCGCATCATTACCTAAGCCTTTTCTCGCATCATTACATAAGCCTTTTCTCGCATCATTACCTAAGCCTTTCCTCGCATCATTACCTAAGCCTTTTCTCGCATTATTACCTAAGCGTTTCCTCGCATCATTACCTAAGCCTTTTCTCGCATCATTATCTAAGCCTCTCCTCGCATCATTACATAAGCCTTTTCTCGCATCATTACCTAAGCCTTTCCTCGCATCATTACATAAGCCTTTTCTCGCATCTTTACCTAAGCCTTTTCTCGCATCATTACATAAGCCTTTTCTCGCATCATTACATAAGCCTTTCCTCGCATCATTACATAAGCCTTTTCTCGCATCATTACCTAAGCGTTTCCTCGCATCATTACCTAAGCCTTTTCTCGCATCATTATCTAAGCCTCTCCTCGCATCATTACCTAAGCCTTTTCTCGCATCATTATCTAAGCCTCTCCTCGCATCATTACATAAGCCTTTTCTCGCATCATTACATAAGCCTTTTCTCGCATCATTACATAAGCCTTTTCTCGCATCGTTACATAAGCCTCTCCTCGCATCATTACCTAAGCCTTTTCTCGCATCATTATCTAAGCTTCTCCTCGCATCATTACCTAAGCCTCTCCTCGCATCATTACCTAAGCCTCTCCTCGCATCATTACATAAGCCTCTCCTCGCATCATTACCTAAGCCTCTCCTCGCATCATTACCTAAGCCTCTCCTCGCATCATTACCTAAGCCTCTCCTCGCATCATTACATAAGCCTCTCCTCGCATCATTACCTAAGCCTCTCCTCGCATCATTACATAAGCCTCTCCTCGCATCATTACCTAAGCCTTTTCTCGCATCATTACCTAAGCCTTTTCTCGCATCATTACCTAAGCCTTTCCTCGAATCATTACATAAACCTTTTCTCGCATCGTTACATAAGCCTCTCCTCGCATCATTACCTAAGCCTTTTCTCGCATCATTATCTAAGCCTTTTCTCGCATCATTACATAAGCCTTTTCTCGCATCATTACCTAAGCCTTTCCTCGAATCATTACATAAGCCTTTTCTCGCATCATTATCTAAGCCTCTCCTCGCATCATTACCTAAGCCTTTTCTCGCATCATTATCTAAGCCTCTCCTCGCATCATTACATAAGCCTTTTCTCGCATCATTACCTAAGCCTTTTCTCGCATCATTACCTAAGCGTTTTCTCGCATCATTACCGAAGCCTTTTCTCGCATCATTACATAAGTCTTTTCTCGCATCATTACCGAAGCCTTTTCTCGCATCATTACCTAAGCCTTTTCTCGCATCATTACATAAGCCTTTTCTCGCATCGTTATATAAGACTCTCCTTGCATCATTACATAAGCCTTTTCTCGCATCGTTACATAAGCCTCTCCTCGCATCATTACCTAAGCCTTTTCTCGCATCATTATCTAAGCCTCTCCTCGCATCATTACATAAGCCTTTTCTCGCATCATTACATAAGCCTTTTCTCGCATCATTACCTAAGCCTTTTCTCGCTTCATTACCTAAGCCTTTTCTCGCATCATTATCTAAGCCTCTCCTCGCATCATTACCTAAGCCTCTCCTCGCATCATTACATAAGCCTCTCCTCGCATCATTACCTAAGCCTTTCCTCGCATCATTATCTAAGCCTTTCCTCGCATCATTACCTAAGCCTTTTCTCGCATCATTACATAAGCCTTTTCTCGCATCGCTACATAAGCCTCTCCTCGCATCATTACCTAAGCCTTTTCTCGCATCATTACATAAGCCTTTTCTCGCATCATTACCTAAGCCTTTTCTCGCATCATTACATAAGCCTTTTCTCGCATCATTATCTAAGCCTCTCCTCGCATCATTACATAAGCCTTTTCTCGCATCATTACCTAAGCCTTTTCTCGCATCATTACCTAGGCCTTTTCTCGCATCATTACATAAGCCTTTTCTCGCATCGTTACATAAGCCTCTCCTCGCATCATTACCTAAGCCTTTTCTCGCATCATTATCTAAGCCTCTCCTCGCATCATTACCTAAGCCTCTCCTCGCATCATTACCTAAGCCTCTCCTCGCATCATTACATAAGCCTCTCCTCGCATCATTACCTAAGCCTCTCCTCGCATCATTACATAAGCCTCTCCTCGCATCATTACCTAAGCGTTTCCTCGCATCATTACCTAAGCCTTTCCTTGCATCATTACCTAAGCCTTTCCTCGCATCATTACCTAAGCCTTTTCTCGCATCATTATCTAAGCCTCTCCTCGCATCATTACCTAAGCCTTTTCTCGCATCATTATCTAAGCCTCTCCTCGCATCATTACCTGAGCCTTTTCTCGCATCATTATCTAAGCCTCTCCTCGCATCATTACCTAAGCCTTTCCTCGAATCATTACATAAGCCTTTTCTCGCATCATTACCTAAGCCTTTCCTCGCATCATTACCTAAGCCTTTTCTCGCATTGTTACATAAGCCTCTCCTCGCATCATTACCTAAGCCTTTTCTCGCATCATTATCTAAACCTTTTCTCGCATCATTACATAAGCCTTTTCTCGCATCATTACCTAAGCCTTTCCTCGCATCATTACATAAGCCTTTTCTCGCATCGTTATCTAAGCCTTTTCTCGCATCATTACATAAGCCTTTTCTCGCATCGTTATCTAAGCCTTTTCTCGCATCATTACCGAAGCCTTTTCTCGCATCATTACCTAAGCCTTTCCTCGCATCATTACATAAGCCTTTTCTCGCATCGTTACATAAGCCTCTCCTCGCATCATTACATAAGCCTTTCCTCGCATCATTATCTAAGCCTCTCCTCGCATCATTACATAAGCCTTTTCTCGCATCATTACCGAAGCCTTTTCTCGCATCATTACCTAAGCCTTTCCTCGCATCATTACATAAGCCTTTTCTCGCATCGTTACATAAGCCTCTCCTCGCATCATTACATAAGCCTTTCCTCGCATCATTATCTAAGCCTCTCCTCGCATCATTACATAAGCCTTTTCTCGCATCATTACCGAAGCCTTTTCTCGCATCATTACCTAAGCCTTTCCTAGCATCATTACATAAGCCTTTTCTCGCATCATTACCTAAGCCTTTCCTCGAATCATTACATAAGCCTTTTCTCGCATCATTATCTAAGCCTCTCCTCGCATCATTACCTAAGCCTTTTCTCGCATCATTATCTAAGCCTCTTCTCGCATCATTACATAAGCCTTTTCTCGCATCATTACATAAGCCTTTTCTCGCATCATTACCTAAGCCTTTTCTCGCATCATTACATAAGCCTTTTCTCGCATCATTACCTAAGCCTTTTCTCGCATCATTACCGAAGCCTTTTCTTGCATCATTACCTAAGCCTTTTCTCGCATCATTACCTAAGCCTTTCCTCGCATCATTACATAAGCCTTTTCTCGCATCGTTACATAAGCCTCTCCTCGCATCATTACATAAGCCTTTTCTCGCATCATTACCTAAGCCTTTCCTCGCATCATTACATAAGCCTTTTCTCGCATCATTACCTAAGCCTTTTCTCGCATCATTACCTAAGCGTTTCCTCGCATCATTACCTAAGCCTTTTCTCGCATCGTTACATAAGCCTCTCCTCGCATCATTACCTAAGCCTTTTCTCGCATCGTTACATAAGCCTCTCCTCGCATCATTACCTAAGCCTTTTCTCGCATCATTATCTAAGCCTCTCCTCGCATCATTACATAAGCCTT
This sequence comes from Penaeus vannamei, assembly GCF_042767895.1. Taxonomy (NCBI): domain Eukaryota; kingdom Metazoa; phylum Arthropoda; class Malacostraca; order Decapoda; family Penaeidae; genus Penaeus; species Penaeus vannamei. The sequence continues at coordinate 20,226,209 of NC_091559.1, read as the reverse complement.
TTCTCGCATCATTACCTAAGCCTTTCCTCGAATCATTACATAAGCCTTTTCTCGCATCATTACCTAAGCCTTTTCTCGCATCATTACCTAAGCGTTTCCTCGCATCATTACATAAGCCTTTTCTCGCATCATTATCTAAGCCTCTCCTCGCATCATTACATAAGCCTTTTCTCGCATCGTTACATAAGCCTTTTCTCGCATCATTATCTAAGCCTTTTCTCGCATCATTACATAAGCCTTTTCTCGCATCATTACCTAAGCCTTTCCTCGCATCATTACATAAGCCTTTTCTCGCATCATTACCGAAGCCTCTCCTCGCATCATTACATAAGCCTTTCCTCGCATCATTATCTAAGCCTCTCCTCGCATCATTACATAAGCCTTTTCTCGCATCATTACCTAAGCCTTTTCTCGCATCATTACCTAAGCCTTTTCTCGCATCATTACCTAAGCCTTTTCTCGCATCATTACATAAGCCTTTTCTCGCATCGTTACATAAGCCTCTCCTCGCATCATTACCTAAGCCTTTTCTCGCATCGTTACATAAGCCTTTCCTCGCATCATTACATAAGCCTTTTCTCGCATCGTTACATAAGCCTCTCCTCGCATCATTACCTAAGCCTTTTCTCGCATCATTATCTAAGCCTCTCCTCGCATCATTACATAAGCCTTTTCTCGCATCATTACCTAAGCCTTTCCTCGAATCATTACATAAGCCTTTTCTCGCATCATTACCTAAGCCTTTTCTCGCATCATTACCTAAGCGTTTCCTCGCATCATTACATAAGCCTTTTCTCGCATCGTTATCTAAGCCTCTCCTCGCATCATTACATAAGCCTTTTCTCGCATCCTTATCTAAGCCTTTTCTCGCATCATTACATAAGCCTTTTCTCGCATCATTACCTAAGCCTTTTCTCGCATCATTACATAAGCCTTTTCTCGCATCATTATATAAGCCTTTTCTCGCATCGTTACATAAGCCTTTCCTCGCATCATTACCTAAGCCTTTTCTCGCATTATTACCTAAGCCTTTCCTCGCATCATTACATAAGCCTTTTCTCGCATCATTACATAAGCCTTTTCTCGCATCATTATCTAAGCCTTTTCTCGCATCATTACATAAGCCTTTTCTCGCATCATTACCTAAGCGTTTCCTCGCATCATTACCTAAGCCTTTTCTCGCATCATTATCTAAGCCTCTCCTCGCATCATTACATAAGCCTTTCCTCGCATCATTACATAAGCCTTTTCTCGCATCGTTACATAAGCCTCTCCTCGCATCATTACCTAAGCCTTTTCTCGCATCATTATCTAAGCCTCTCCTCGAATCATTACCTAAGCCTTTTCTCGCATCGTTACCTAAGCGTTTCCTCGCATCATTACCTAAGCCTTTTCTCGCATCATTACCTAAGCCTCTCCTCGCATCATTACCTGAGCCTTTTCTCGCATCATTACCTAAGCCTTTCCTCGCATCATTACCTAAGCCTTTTCTCGCATCATTATCTAAGCCTCTCCTCGCATCATTACCTGAGCCTTTTCTCGCATCATTATCTAAGCCTCTCCTCGCATCATTACCTAAGCCTTTTCTCGCATCATTACCTAAGCGTTTCCTCGCATCATTACCTGAGCCTTTTCTCGCATCATTACCTAAGCGTTTCCTCGCATCATTACATAAGCCTTTTCTCGCATCATTATCTAAGCCTCTCCTCGCATCATTACATAAGCCTTTTCTCGCATCATTACCTAAGCTTTTTCTCGCATCATTACCTAAGCCTTTCCTCGCATCATTACATAAGCCTTTTCTCGCATCATTACATAAGCCTTTTCTCGCATCATTACCTAAGCGTTTCCTCGCATCATTACATAAGCCTTTTCTCGCATCGTTATCTAAGCCTCTCCTCGCATCATTACCTAAGCCTTTTCTCGCATCATTACCTAAGCGTTTCCTCGCATCATTACATAAGCCTTTTCTCGCATCATTATCTAAGCCTCTCCTCGCATCATTACATAAGCCTTTTCTCGCATCATTATCTAAGCCTTTTCTCGCATCATTACATAAGCCTTTTCTCGCATCATTACCTAAGCCTTTTCTCGCATCATTACCTAAGCGTTTCCTCGCATCATTACCTGAGCCTTTTCTCGCATCATTACCTAAGCGTTTCCTCGCATCATTACATAAGCCTTTTCTCGCATCATTATCTAAGCCTCTCCTCGCATCATTACATAAGCCTTTTCTCGCATCATTACCTAAGCGTTTCCTCGCATCATTACATAAGCCTTTTCTCGCATCATTACATAAGCCTTTTCTCGCATCATTATCTAAGCCTTTCCTCGCATCATTACATAAGCTTTTTCTCGCATCGTTACATAAGCCTTTTCTCGCATCATTATCTAAGCCTCTCCTCGCATCATTACATAAGCCTTTTCTCGCATCATTACCTAAGCGTTTCCTCGCATCATTATCTAAGCCTTTCCTCGCATCATTACATAAGCCTTTTCTCGCATCGTTACATAAGCCTTTTCTCGCATCATTACCTAAGCGTTTCCTCGCATCATTATCTAAGCCTTTCCTCGCATCATTATCTAAGCCTCTCCTCGCATCATTACATAAGCCTTTTCTCGCATCATTATCTAAGCCTTTTCTCGCATCATTACATAAGCCTTTTCTCGCATCATTACCTAAGCCTTTTCTCGCATCATTACCTAAGCGTTTCCTCGCATCATTACCTAAGCGTTTCCTCGCATCATTATCTAAGCCTTTCCTCGCATCATTACATAAGCCTTTTCTCGCATCGTTACATAAGCCTTTTCTCGCATCATTACCTAAGCGTTTCCTCGCATCATTACCTAAGCGTTTCCTCGCATCATTATCTAAGCCTTTTCTCGCATCGTTACATAAGCCTTTTCTCGCATCATTACCTAAGCGTTTCCTCGCATCATTACATAAGCCTTTTCTCGCATCATTATCTAAGCCTCTCCTCGCATCATTACATAAGCCTTTCCTCGCATCATTATCTAAGCCTCTCCTCGCATCATTACATAAGCCTTTTCTCGCATCATTACATAAGCCTTTTCTCGCATCATTACCTAAGCGTTTCCTCGCATCATTACCTGAGCCTTTTCTCGCATCATTACCTAAGCGTTTCCTCGCATCATTACATAAGCCTTTTCTCGCATCATTATCTAAGCCTCTCCTCGCATCATTACATAAGCCTTTCCTCGCATCATTATCTAAGCCTCTCCTCGCATCATTACATAAGCCTTTTCTCGCATCATTACCTAAGCGTTCCCTCGCATCATTACATAAGCCTTTTCTCGCATCATTATCTAAGCCTTTTCTCGCATCATTACATAAGCCTTTTCTCGCATCATTACCTAAGCGTTTCCTCGCATCATTACATAAGCCTTTTCTCGCATCATTACCTAAGCCTTTTCTCGCATCATTACATAAGCCTTTTCTCGCATCGTTACATAAGCCTTTTCTCGCATCATTATCTAAGCCTCTCCTCGCATCATTACATAAGCCTTTTCTCGCATCATTACATAAGCCTTTTCTCGCATCGTTACATAAGCCTTTTCTCGCATCATTACCTAAGCGTTTCCTCGCATCATTACCTGAGCCTTTTCTCGCATCATTACCTAAGCGTTTCCTCGCATCATTACATAAGCCTTTTCTCGCATCATTATCTAAGCCTCTCCTCGCATCATTACATAAGCCTTTCCTCGCATCATTATCTAAGCCTCTCCTCGCATCATTACATAAGCCTTTTCTCGCATCATTACCTAAGCGTTTCCTCGCATCATTACATAAGCCTTTTCTCGCATCCTTATCTAAGCCTCTCCTCGCATCATTACATAAGCCTTTTCTCGCATCATTACCTAAGCGTTTCCTCGCATCATTACATAAGCCTTTTCTCGCATCATTACCTAAGCGTTTCCTCGCATCATTATCTAAGCCTTTCCTCGCATCATTACATAAGCCTTTTCTCGCATCATTACCTAAGCGTTTCCTCGCATCATTATCTAAGCCTTTCCTCGCTTCATTATCTAACTGTTTCACTTGTCATTCTTGATTTCTCGTTGCATTGCTAATTTCCCCAATATTATCATTATTGTTAGTACTATTACTATCATTATAATTATACTCCTTATCATTCTAGTTTTTGTTATCCTTACCATTAACGGCATTATTCTTATTGTTCCCATCATTATTGTTATCATCATTATCATTATTATTGTTATTACTGTTACTAATATGCTACTACTACTACTGCTGCTGCTGCTGCTGCTACTACTACTACTCTTACTATCATTATCATTATTATCACTATTTTAATCACTATAAATATTATAATCATTTTAATTATCATCATTATTATCATTAAAATCATTGTTATTGTTATTATTGTAATGATTATTATCAGCAGTAGTAGTAGTAGCAGTAGTGGTAGAAGTTGTAAGGGTAATTGTAGTATTTTGTATTACTATTAGCAATATCATCAGTTGGTGCAGGATTTTTTTCATCATAATCACTATTATTATTATTATTACTGTTACTGTTATAATAATAGTATTATAATTATACTTATGATTATCATTATGATTATTATTATTATTTTCACTATATCATTATTATCATTATTGTTACTATTATCATCATTATTCTTATTCTTATCATTACTATTACTATTATTATTATTACTATCATCATCACCACCATCATTGGCGGCCGCCGTGGTAACGCTGTGGACCATCATCATCACCATTATCATCATCATCATCATTACCATTATCATTGACATTATCATTATCATTATCATTATCATTATCATTATCAAGATCATGATAATGATCATCATCATTATGGAAGCATTACATAAGCGAGGATAAAGAAGAAAAACTCGGCCATTTTTAGCTTTTGGCTCATTATTTTCTGAAATTAAAAATAGCTTCCCCGAGAACAAAATGAGTGATAGTTTTTCCAAAAACAACGAAATTGTTTGCTTTGCCCTGGGACCCAACAATGTGGAGGAGACACAAGATATTTTCGCTTGGTCCACGGGGCGTGCAATCGTTCCGTTCTTGTGACTCAAATCTCATTCCTCAGTCAAGTCATATCCTCATCTTCGGCAACTTTCTTGTACCGTCGTGGCCCACAAACTCTCAGTTGGAAACTTTAGTAAACAATTCCAATACATCTAAACCCCCTCCTTCAAGTAAGTTATCACTTACCTGGAAACGGATAAGAAAATATAATTTGTCAGGGACTTTCTCTCTCT
>NC_091559.1:20138772-20141272 GCF_042767895.1 Penaeus vannamei | reverse complement strand
CTAGGAAAAGCGGTCGTACATGAGACTCGACTCTGTTCTTAGAACTGATCTCAGTTACAGTGAAGATTCCATCGAGTCAGTATTTGCTGAAATTAAAAGACCAACAAATAATATTCTAGTTGGGGATATTTATAAATGGGCAAAAAGTAATAGCCATAACTTTATGGAAAAATCAAATATTTTCACACGCATGTTCTGAAAACAAATTATGCATACTAGATTTTTTTTTTTTTGGTCTCATAGCATTTTTTTTTTATTTTATTTATTTTTTTTTTTTTGTCACAACGAAGCCAAGAGGAATTGCTACATCTGCTAAATTAACAGATCCATAAGAAACGGTATCATTCACTCTGATACATCATACCATTTTCCCTTCTCGTACATTGGTCTAAACAACATAAAATCGAGTGAGACGAAAGTTATTGAATATAGAGAGTTCAACCTAGCAAATATCGACTATTCCCAAGTATCATGGGATCTTGTGCATTCGTTGTCAAATCCTGAAGTTGCATATGGAAACTTTCAAACTATTGTAAGTGCAAACTTACAAAAAGTTTTTCCCTTTAAAATAAAAGAAAATTAAGAAACAAGCTTAGCAATTAACATTATACCACTAGAGAACTAAAAAAATAATCATTTATAAAAATAAAGTACAGAGTAAATATGCCAAATTACTTACGGAGAGGAATATAAAAAAGGCTCCTAACTTAGTTGCGTTACTAGAAGCCAAATCTAAATATTTTTTCAATAGAACTGGAAAAAAAATGCAGTAGTAAATCTCATTGTAAAGTTAATACAATATTGAACAGAGGAAAGCAACTACAACAAATCACAACATTGAAGTTACCGACGCAACAGAAGTAGCTAATTTATCTGATGTAGGATCAGAACTTGCCAGAACAGTTGATCCCTGTAGCCATAATTTTGTAGAATTTCTTGGTGACAAGACTTTAAATGACTACACAATCGAACAAATTAGAAAAGCTGAACTCAACATTACAAAAAATATATATATATATATATAAATAAATGAATAATAATAATAATGATAATAATAATAATAATAATAATAATAATAATAATAAATAAATAAATAAAACCTCTCCAGGTAAGGATAAAATTTCAATGATAATCAAACACGTGCTTCCAGAAATTGTTTAACCTTTGTTACATATAAACTTTTCACTAGCCTCTGGATTATTCTCTAATAAACTCAAGGATGCTAAAGCCAAAGTCAGGAGATAAGCAGTTGCTTAAAAAAATACAGCCCCGTCTCAATCTTGCCAGCAATTAGTAACATACTCGAGAAAATCTTTTGTACCAAACTGCTGCAGCATCTTGCTAACTGAAATATTATAACACCATGTCAATTTGGCTTCGTAAACAGCAAATCTATAGATATAGTAATCACTACTTTTAACAGTGATGTGTAGAGAGCCTTTGGCAATCAAGAATTTGTATTATGCATATTTTGGATTTATCCAAGGCCTTTCATACCATAGATCACATCTTACTGCCCAAACTGGAAAATACAGACCCGTCTCAATCTTGCCAGCAATTAGTAAAATACTCGAGAAAATCTTTTGTACCAAACTACTGCAGCATCTTGCTAACTGAAATATTATAACACCATGTCAATTTGGCTTCGTAAACAGCAAATCTATAGATATAGTAATCACTACTTTTAACAGTGATGTGTAGAGAGCCTTTGGCAATCAAGAATTTGTATTATGCATATTTTGGATTTATCCAAGGCCTTTCATACCATAGATCACATCTTACTGCCCAAACTGGAAAATACAGACCCGTCTCAATCTTGCCAGCAATTAGTAAAATACTCGAGAAAATCTATTGTACCAAACTACTGCATCTTGCTAACTGAAATATTATAACACCATGTCAATTTGGCTTCGTAAACAGCAAATCTATAGATATAGTAATCACTACTTTTAACAGTGATGTGTAGAGAGCCTTTGGCAATCAAGAATTTGTATTATGCATATTTTGGATTTATCCAAGGCCTTTCATACCATAGATCACATCTTACAGCCAAAACTGGAAAATCATGGGATAAGGAATACGTCTACCAATTTGTTAAATACTACCGTAGCAATAGAACGCAGTATGTTCTCTGTAACAAAAACCCTCTTCCTTGCAATTTATAATATATGGTGTTCCACAAGGTTCCATTTTGGGCCCGGTTTTATTCCTTTTGTATATCAATGACATTGTATACACTAGGTCTTTTTTAAAATTTATACTGAATGCAGATGGCAACATCTATGCCTCCGGTACCTCATTACATCATCTGATCACTGTGGCTAGTCAGGAACTTCAGAAGGTATAGAAATGGCTTTTAAGCAAGACATCAACTCTAAATACGGAAAAGTCAAATTCGTAATTCCTATTGCAGTCCCACACTTAAAGATTGGAATTTGTGTAATTAAACGGGAAACAAGTACTAAACTTTTGGGTCTACATATAGACGAGAATTAATGAA
>NC_091559.1:20078772-20093772 GCF_042767895.1 Penaeus vannamei | reverse complement strand
AGCTAAACATGCCATATATTATCGGACAATCACACACATAAATCTTTACTGATGTGTACAGATATGATAGTCAGAAAGACTTCAAATCAAACACAAATCTGGATCATTCCATTACTTTCAGTTGCTGCCCGTTTTCATTTGCAAAATGTTATTATTCATTGCAAACACACGGACATACTCACCCACGCATACACATGTACACACAATGTTTGATTATGCAATTTATTGGAAATTGGCAAACTCTATTCGCAATGTTAACACTATTTCAGTACATGTATCGTACTCGCTGCCAACTTAAGTTCAAACAATTTGAAGTTTGCCGAAGAACAGAAAGATAAAGAAGATGAAGAAGAAGAACAAGGGGGGTTAGAGAGAGAGAGAGAGGGAGAGAGAGAGAGAGAGAGAGAAAGAGAGAGAGAGAGAGAGAGAGAGAGAGAGAGAGAGAGAGAGAGAGAGAGAGAGAGAGAGAATGAGAGAGAGAGAGAGAGAGAGAGAGAGAGAGAGAGAGAGACAGAAAGAAAGAGAGAGAGAGAGAGAGAATGAGAAAGAGAGAGAGAAAATGAGAGAGGGAGAGAGAGAAAATGAGAGAGAGAGAGAGAGAGAGAGAGAGAGAGAGAAAGAGAGAGAGAGAGAGAGAGAGAGAGAGAGAGAGAGAGAGAGAGAGAGAGAGAGAGAGAGAGAGAGAGAGAGAGAGAGAGAGAGTAGAAAAGGAATTTCATAAAAAAAAAATAATAATAATAATATATATATATATATATATATATATATATATATATATATATATATATATATATATATATATATATATATAAAAGGCGACAAGGAAAGTATATGTATTAAAAGTTTAAGCACGTGTGTTTGAATAACACACTTTATGCTTTGTCCATTTTCCAACTGCAGTTACCAAATTTCGCTTTCTACATATTACTAAGTCATAGGCGCACACAAATGTGATTCTCTTGTTGATAAATTTCTCCTAGCAAAATACCGGAGTTTAATGATTTTGCCCAATGGACGCGTTTGACAGGTGCCAAGCAACTTACATGCGAAGAATTCAAGTGATTTTAACATAATTCATTGCGTAGTCCATTAATTTCCCGTGTTTACTCTCCGTATACATAAATTCTGTTCTTGGCATTCAAGTAGACCTGCCCTGGATGTGCTTGTCCCTCACGGTAAAGGAACGTACAATTGTCGCAACACAATTTCCTCTCTCTCGTCTTTTTTGACTAAAAGGCTAATGACGCAACTCCAGGTTGCACATGTGAAAGCAAATATCACTTCTGACAATTACGTTTATCAAGGCCGCAGCCCCCTCCCGGCCTCGGCGGGACGAGGAAGGGAAAGGTTAAAGGCGCAACGACAGAGCAACTCGATGGTGTGTTCCTTTGATTTAACATACTGACATTTCGCAGAATATCAATAATCAAATCATGTTTGATTTCACAAGATGTTACGCATGTGGGAAGACTATGCCAGGTTGTTCATTTGAAATCACAGCGTGAATACCAGCTTTTTGTATTCAATGATATGTCAAAAGAAAGGCAAGGATTGATTCCAGCTCTTATCTCTCTGCTGGGCACGTAAGAGAGAAAAAAATGCAGCGACGAAGAAAGAAGATAATCAAGTAACTATCATATGCCAAAGATCATAATACAGTGAATAATTCCTTAGGCACAACAACAGTTTCAAAGCTTGGGTCAAGGCCTTCATCCGGCTTTATGATGAAATAAATGCGGATTTTGTTAACACACATACACACAATTGCGTTAAATTTTCTTTTCTAGATTTCCTTTGGTTATCATTATTATCATAATCCTCATTATGATAATAATAATAACAGCAATAAGAAAAATGATAATAATAATAGCAATGATAACAATAATGATAATAGTAATAACAAGAGCTCAGTAATGATGGTGATAATAAAAATGATGATGATAATAATAATAAAGATATTAATATTAAAGATAATAAAAAATAATAATAACAATAATCATAATATAAAAATACTAATATAGTAACAATAATAATATTTTTCTTGATATTATATTTTTTCCTTATTATCATTAAATTGTCACTGTTACTGCTATTATCATCGATGTCTAATTATAACAATTATCACTATAATCATTGTTAATGTTATTATCATTATTCATATGGTTATGGTTATCATTACCGTTATTTACTGTTATAATTATCGTTCTCGTTGTCATTATTATTGTTATCATCTTTATCATTATCGTTGTCATTATTATTATCATCTTTATCATCATCGCTATTATCATTCTTGTTATCATTATCATTAATATCATTATCATCATCATCCTCATCCTCATCCTCATCCTCATCCTCATCATCATCATCATCATCATCATCATCACCATCATCATCATCACCATCATCATAATAATCATTATCATCATTATCATTAGCCCCCCCCCCCCTCATCATCATAGTTAGCATCATCATCGTTATTAATATCAATATTAGCATTAATATTAACGGTTGGATGAAAATGATACTACTATATTTTGAAATACTTATGATAATCACGATGGTTCTATCAACTGTAATAATAAGAATTATAATAATACCGGCGATAAATATAAACACGAGCAATAGCACTAATAATGCCAATAGTAACAATGGTTATACTAATGATAATGAAGATGATGGATAAATATTCGTATCATCGTTACTGCCATTATGATTATTGTGATTATTAGTATCATTATTATCATTATCATAAAAAATCATTATTATCATTATCATAAAATCATTGCTATCATTATCATAAAAATCATTATTACTATTATTATTATCATTATGATTATTATCATAATTATTAATACAATTGTTATTGCTACTACTATCCTTATTATTTTCAAGCTAACATAATAATAATAATATCTATTATTACTACTTTCATCATTATTACCATTATTGTTAATATTATTGTTGTTTTATTATCATTGTTATTATCGTCATCATTGTTTATAATAATAACAATAATAATAATAATAGTAATAATATAAATAATAATGTAAATAATAGTAATAATAATAATGATACTACTACTACTACTACTACTACTAATTATAATAATAATAATAATAATAATAATAATAAAGAGAAAATGAAGACGGATAGTAAAATATATAATAATTGTAAAGATAATAGAAATAGATATAAAAATAAAACTAGTAACACAAATGTATAGATGTGATAAGTTAGAGACAAGTGGATACAACTCTGTATGATATGTAATGTGATCAACTGAATGTATTGCTCTGTAATTACTTGAGGTCTACTACATTCTATAATAAATCTATGTTCATGTCCGAATGTAACATGTAAGCCCTGCATTCCAATATCCGGTCTCACATTCATGGTCCCTCAGGCATTCCATGCATAACCCCCTCAGCCAAAGAAAGAGATAGCTGAGGCGGCTACTGCAGGTTGCCTCTGTTGTCTTGACGCCGACTATTTTGTACATTTACGTGTGTGGTGTTCCTTTCAATAAAGCTCACTTGTAATAAGTTTCATAAAACCTACATACAAAAGAATCCATCACTACCAATAGTAATAAAAACAATAACAATAACAACAACAATGATTATAATGACAGTAATTATGACATTAACAGCAATAATAATGAGCATGAAAATAAAGATGATCATAATGATGATGATAATAAGACGAAAAAAAATAAAGACCTTGAAAATTGAAGAGAAGAAAATCAGGATAAACAACGAAGCAACAGATCGTATACTGTACGAGAACCAGCAGAACGAATTAGCGGCGTAGCTACTGAGTAGCTATTACTCCAGATTAGAAAAAAGCCCTGCAAAAAGCCAAGCCCATAAATAAGAATCACCTGAACGTAATAAGATACCAAGTATTTGCTGTAATTCCCTAACAAGCCATGGCATATTGAAAAACCTGCATGGCTGGCCTAGGGCATCACCCTTCTTCTACCTAAAACAATGAGGCAAAAAAAAAAAAAAAATACTACAGGGTCATCACTGGCTTATATGCCACATATGAAATCTTCATACCAATTCCTACTTAAGGAATTTTCTACTTCCCTACTCCTTGACAACCTTCTTCCGCTTGGGCAAAAAGAATATCGGTGAAATGTGTACGGCTATGAAGTTCAGCCACAAATCAATAATGTTCGAAAACTTGAGCTCAAATATCCAGAATCCAACTTCGGCATGGACAGATTATTGTAAAGCAATCGAAACGTTTCCTTATTATTATCAGCATGGATTATTAAAAGTATCACCTGTAATCCGAATTTTTCTTCAACAAAGTATGCGTGTGTGGATCTTAAAGCTCTTAGCACATGAATACATGTGCTAAGGCAGTGGTTTCCAACCTGCAGGAGCACGAAAGTCAGCTTGAGTGCGAGGGGGGGGGGCGTGAAAGCTTAATAAACAGGTAAAGTCATCAACGTAGGATTTGAATGTTAAAATATTTTTAACGTCCATCAATCGATCACTTGATAATGTCTGATAAGTAAAAATACAAAATAAATAAATGATACATTAATGTCTGATAAATAAAACTAAATGGAATAAATAGTTTATTACAATGAAAACATACATATTATGTCTTAAGAGTATATAATAATTACAAAAATATTATGTGTAATTAACTTTTGTTTGAAATATTAGTCTCCCTCTGAAGAGTAATAAGATTTATTTACCCACATACTGAAAAAAATTCAGTCGTGTCAACGTCTAAGAACATTAGTGGGGTAATCAATACAGCGATATTGTGAGGCCTGGAAACAAAGCCCCCAAGTAAGGGAAGGTCTTACAGCATTATGATAAAATATTGTGGCAAAAAGGGTAAAATGAGTTAACGATTGGGACAAATTATACTAGATGTCAAAGGCTGTAGAGCGCTGAAGGTTAGTATGTTAGTAAAAAAGGCAAAGAGAGAATAAACGGAGTACGAAGGCCGTTCAGGATTGACACAAAACCAGCCTTTCATCCTCTCAGCATGGCTCTCACACTTTAGGATGTGGACAGAAGAGAAGGGAAAGGAGAGAGGGAAACGAAAGGACCATGCAAAATTAGTTGAGGCGAGGGCTGAGGTTCGGGGTGATCCCCTACATTGAGCCTCAGTCTCCGTTTCCTAAGCCTCCCCACGACAACAACGGGGAAGGGATTGTGGAAGGTGAGGGGACTAATGAGATCTATATCACAATCCTCACCAATAGCTTTATCAGTGTATATTGGGGAGACTAATACATAAGACTTTGGTGTGAGAATGCTGCACATCTATCCACTAATTTATGCGACTGTATATAGCTCTTGGCATACCTCACCACATGCTTCGCTTTTAGCTATCATTGGCCCATGAGTTAATTTCGTGTGCCCGATACTCAGCCTTGTTAACAAAACTTCGACTTGTCGACGGACTGTTTCTAGAGGAACCATTGCTACCTCCATTTATCGTGAAGACATCTGATGCTGGGTTTACAACAAAATTCAAACCTTCATTTCGATTTTTTCTTAGGTATTGTCACTATTAGATGCTATCACTTCTTACCAGTAATTTTTAAAATATGGATCATATAACAAGCAAACTGTTACCAGTAATGCATCACCAGAAGAAAAATAGAAACTTTTATCTTTCCTCAATAGGTACCATTTGCCTTGATTCTAGTTGATTTGTCTTTTTCTGCTATTGACCCTCTATGCTCGGAATATCAACCAAAACGCATAAAATGATGGAATGTGGCAATTATTATATACTCTTAAAACATACGGACTGAGGGTGTTGGTGCTTCCATGGAATGTCTCAGGGACCATGGCTATAAGACCGGATAGTAGAATGCAGGGCTTATAAGTGAAACATGTTACATTCAGACATGAACACACATGCCATTCACACACTGCAACATTATAGAAAGTAGTAGACCTTAAGTAATTACAGAGCAATACATTTAGCTAATCACATTACATATAGAGAGTCGTATCCGCTTGTCTCTAACTTCCCATTTCTATACATTAGTGTTACGTTTTATTTTCATAACTATGTCTATTATTATTAATATGACTATCCGTTTTCTTCATTTTTTAGCATTAAAAATGATAATAATAATAACAATGACAATAATAGGAATAATAGGAATAATAATGATAAGAGTGATAATGGAAAATAATATAATAGTAATAGTAATAATAAAAATAGTAGTAATAATAATAAAAAGAATGATTATGATACTGATAAAACTGATAATCACAATAATAATAACGGTAATAATAATGATAGTAATTCAGGAGTTCAGATCATGGATTACATAGCATGACTGGACCGACATTCTCTACGTCCCTACATAAATCAGTCTAGAATCAAGTTAACAACTGCTTCCCCTTAAAAAGAACATTCACCCGCCATCAGAATAAACCATGGGTTCCAACATGATCAAAGACCTTATCCTGGCAAGACAAAAAAAACAAGAAACAATGATAAAACAAGATACTTGGCAAGGAAGGTAAGTCAAGAATTAAGATCGGTCAAGGAAAATCATCATAAACAGATAATTTTTTAAAATGGTGAAGCGAAAGCAAGCCACAAATCATGGTATAGTCACACTAGGAACATAATTGGTGACAAAAGAAATGACAGTGAAGCCAGGTTCACACAAGCCCACTCTGTCCTGGGATCCCTAGACTGCTTCGCCAAAGTCTGCCTTGGTACAGCTTTTGATTGGTCAGCTGACCTGACTTCGGCGAGGCTGTCTAGGGATCCCAGGACAAAGAAGATAAGCGTGACCCTAGTTTTACAGCGAAATTGTCGCCTAATCAGAAAGTGCTGTTAACAGAATTGTCACTTCCCTAACATCAAATTACTCGCACCACTACAAACATGAGAGCTGACAGTTTATTTACCTTCGCGCCCTCTCCAAGCAATTGCAAGCTTATCACCATTTGAAAAGTATAGCAACAGGCAAATCTCCTATTCCTGATGACATTCTGCCAAGATTATAGCAAGAATTTGCTCTCGAGATCACCACCCTTTAATGTGACATTTTTATAGCTCCTTCACTGAGGATGTAATACCCAAGGCTCATTTCACGTCGGAAATCCCGTAAAGCCTACTTGGAAATCCGGAATTCCTTAAGAAATTCTCGGGAAACCTGGTAAAAAATCGGTACAAAGTGTCGTGTTAAGGCCGTGTCGCACCTCCAGCCAAGGGTTACTAGGCGAAACGGTGCCCCACCGGAGACTCCGTCTACCCGGTCGACGTGGTTGAGTACTTTGACTCCCATGAAGTATCAAGAGGTTCTCCATATACTCATCTGCTCTCTACTTCAGTCTGGCTGTCCTCTGCCTCATTGCCTGCTGCTACCCCACCAAATGCTGCTTCCAGTTGTGAATGCTGCTTGCTGCTGCCTCTGCTGTTTTCCCTGCTGCCCAAGAGCTGTGGTCTTCAGGAAACACGGTTGCACTCCTGAAGTTGCTTTCTCCACTCCTTAACCTCTTGGCTTATCAAGAGATAAGGACTGCCTTAAGCCAGCGAGACAGGTTTTTCTCTGCTGTTAGGTATAGGTTATTCCAGTAACAGGTACGCTGTCACTCCTACAAGAGGAGTCAGAGGTTTTAGGTTACTAACCCAGAATAATAGGAAGGCCCTCTTATCTCATCATGACCAAATCAAAAATTAAATGCAAGAAACCAACAGGCTTCACCTCCTCTTCGGTTCCTGATGAACCCCAAGCTGCTGCTCTCTCTGTCAAGAATTCTAATCACAAGATGGATTCTCCAGATGTAGATGAATCCCCACCTGCCTTAACATCCAAGAACACTTTATCCTCCAAGAACGACAAACGAAAGGAGCCATCTGGCTCCAACTCTACCTCCAACGCCGAGGAAATCCCACTCTCAAAACAATCTGTCAAGGAAACTGGCCCTGTTAAAAAGGCTACAGTGAACATGGAATCTCTCCTAAACTCTGAAGACTCTCTGAACTCCCTGAACTAGGACATCACCTTCGAATCAATGGAGGACGAATACATATCTGAAAACAAACAAGTCGCCCTCACCCCAACCCAGAAGCCCTAGCCAACATTAAGTATCTCTTGAAGCCCAACTCAGACTTCCCGACAGCGTACAGTGCTCTCTTCGCCCTGGAGAAAGAAAAGCATAATCTAGTAGTGGAAACCAAGTTCACCTTCAGTGGAAACTTTATACTCACCCCCAAGACAATGGACACTGCCAAATATTTATACTTTGCCAAATTCCTCACCACCGGCAAGACTGTTCACATTGAACGAATCCTTCCAGAATAGACTAGGAAGACAGTCCTAGTAGGATTCCCTCTTGAATTCCCAACATAAGCTCTATTAGATTTGCCCAACACCTCTGCCAAGAGACACATCTCTTGCACCACCAAGTTGGAAACCCGCCAGATACTATTCACAGTTTGGGGAGGGATCCCTGAAGAATTTGAAGTGCATAACCTCGGAACATTTAAAAATAAGACCCTTTGTCTCAGAACCGCTTACATGTTTCAAATGCCAAAGATTCGGCCATCAGAAGGACCAATGCAGATCACCCATTAGATGTGCCATCGACTCTCAGAACCATGAAACAACTCTGTGTTTCAACAAACTTAAACAAGGCCAACCATTTCAAACAAAATGCCCAAACTGCAACAAAAAACACCATGTATGGAATCTAAAATGCCTACAAAGACATGCAAGACTTCACAAACCTACGAACTACGACCCATCCATCAAAACAACTGTCCCAAGACCTGTACCAAACCAACCGAGAAATCATGAACAACAATGTGACCAAAATCAACAGCAGGTGGTTTCGAACAGTATCGAAACTGATGGAAACGCCAACCCCACTAGACTTTTCTCACAGGGGGTCTCAAACACATTTCAACCAAAACCATAGACACTCCGCGAACCAACCCTGCCATGGAAGGAAGGACACCATCACCAGCTTCTCAAGACACCTGTGTAATAAGAATCGAAGTGCTCACCTTCAACTTGGAACTCATCTTGAAGCAAGCCAACTAACTGCTAAGCCACTTGGTCCAACTCATCAGCACCTTTTCCTCAGCAAAGACGTGCCTTCCTCAACTCTTAAACTACCCAAGTCTTCTGCTTCCCTCGGCCCTCTGTCACCTGAAACGTCATTTTCACTCTCAGTAGTTATTGTCGAATTTACAGAAGAATCATTCGCTCAGTTAAGAAGAGCACCCAAATTTAGAGATCCTCACCCATGAGCATAACACTACCTCCAACAATTGAAATTCCTTCCACTATTAACCACAGCTGCTCATCAAACACCAATAAATACGATAATGGATCCCCATAATAATCTGATGAAAATTATCCAATGGAATATTTGTGGTTTAAAAAACCTTAAAAGATTCCCTTTACAGGAAACAAATCGATATAGCAATCTTACGAGAAACCATTTACAAAGGAGACCACATAAAATCTACAGGTTAACAGTAATACAGTACACCCTACACAAGAGGAGCCCCTGAGGATTTGTAACACTCGTTATAAACACCATCCCCAGCTCTAAAGTCAACCCACCAGCCATATTAGAACAGTATTGAATGCCTAGCCATCTCAATCCACCTACAAGAAGACACGGTGGACGTCTACAAGTGTCATAGACCTCTCAGATATGATTCCATCCTAGATTTGAGCGTACTGTCAACAATAGCAGAAAGCAGCCCTTTACTTCTGGGAGGCGACTTCAATGCCCAACACCCTGTATGCAATGATCTGTCTACTTACTGTCCTCACTTCAAAGATCCCACATATCGAAAATCTATTCAAGTCCTAGTCATAACTTTTACCAACGACTACTTGGCCAGCAAAGCCACCTCCTCCCTCCATCAACACTTAAACAACGACCACTCAGCTCTGTCCATCACTCTTGAAATGCCAAGGATGACCTCTCCTCCCCACCTACCGAGATGGAAAACACGTACTGGAAGCTTTTCCAAAATTCTATCGAAACATGGGGCCAAATCTTATTCAACAGAAGATAAAAACCTTAATCAACTAGAGGCTGACCTGAAGGGAGCCATCACTGAAGCCGCAAATTCTGCAATCCCTCTCAAAACCCATCTCCAGAGAATACACAAATCATTGGTACTAAGATGACCAAGAAGAATCTTCTCAAACACCCCTTTGAAAACAATTTCAACCTATATAGAGACTGTGAGACATCATAACACAAAAATGGCTAAAATGGTGCGAAACCCTCAATGACCACACTAAACTAAAAGGCATTTGGATCCACATGTGTAGAGCTACTGGAACCTTCAAATCTGCTCGAAAACCTGCCCATCCAAACCCCCAAGAAGCCAATAACTTAATACAACAAACTTGGACCAAGCAGCAATTGATTTTTTGAACATAAACAGACCACTGAAACTTCACCTTATAGAGAATGCAATTGAAGAAAATGACAACACTGACCACCCCATCACCATTGAAGAAATACTGAAAGCCCTCAGCCCCCGGTGAAAACAAAATATCCTACATGCTTTACCATCTGGGGAAAGAAGGATTAAAACTTATTCCACATCTATAATAGATCATACCAGGAAGGAAAATTACCGTAAGCCTGGAAACAGGCCCAAATTCAACTCATACCCAAACACAATGACCCAAAAGCTTATAGGCCCATATTTCTTAGATGTCTGGGGAAAACTCTTGAAAGAATAATCCTAACCAGTATAAAATCCCAGACCTCCATCACAACCTCTTTGCTTTTAAGAAAAACACTGGAACTTCAGATAATACAGCAGCTCTCAGATCTGTTCTCGACTAAGGGAAAACCTCCTTAGTCCTCTTAG
This sequence comes from Penaeus vannamei, assembly GCF_042767895.1. NCBI lineage: Eukaryota > Metazoa > Arthropoda > Malacostraca > Decapoda > Penaeidae > Penaeus > Penaeus vannamei. The sequence continues at coordinate 20,082,915 of NC_091559.1, read as the reverse complement.
ACCTTGAGAAAGCCTTTGGGCTTGTCAATTCCACCACTATAACTTCCATTCTAGCAGAAAAGGGAATCAAAGACCGCTTACTTGCCTTAACTGCAGATTACCTCACTGACGGAAAAGCCACCGTGAAATTCCAAGGACACATCTCACACTCTCTCACTTTCAAAAAAGGAATGCCTCAAGGTGGCATCCTCAGCCCCACACTTTTCAACCTGCTGATCGACAAACTAGTCAATCTCCATTTTCGTAACAACACAACACTATTCAGCTATGCAGACGATCTCCAACTGATTGCCACGGGTCTTCACCAACTTCACACACAATATGCACTGGACCTCATTAATCAAGCTTGTAACTCCCTTGGACTTAAAATCAACCCGATTAAAATCTCAACTCTCAATACTGGACCATCCAGACCATACGACCTGCTCTCTATCCAAGGCCAAAACATTGCCTGGGTTCATAATGCCAAGTGTCTAGGACACATCTTCACTGAAAGATACCATCAAAAAGAACTGGCATACCTGAAAAAAAAACGAACCCAATCAAGACTATTTGCTAAGAGGAAACTATTCTCCACGAAGATCGGAGCAGGGTACAAAATCCTACACACCTTTTACATCCAAGCAATGAGATCCATAATATATTTTACAGCAACTGTTACTGATATCCTTTTCACCAGACCAATATTTCAATCTTGAAACTATCCAAAACGAAGCTCTGTAAACCATTCTTGGTGCAACATGTTTGACAAAACTAGAAAATCTCAAAATGGAAACAAAACTCTATTCCCTAATACAAGAACGCAGCAAATTGCATCTGCCCACCTACCAAAAAGCTCCCCATCAAGGAAAGACTTCAAGCCCTCTTATTAAGACCTGATGACACAAACTTTAGTTTCAGCTGGCACACTCTTGTCGTAAATGTCATCAAAATTATGGGTGTCAGCTATCAACTTGGCCACCGATCACCCACACAACCACACCACCTATACACAGCTGAGCCCCCATGGAAGCCTCCAACTTTCCAGACGAACATAGTCTTGACAGAACAATAGCCATTTTCACAGCCGGTTCCATTAACCCAGACACAGGCCACTCAGGTGCAGCAGTCCACTGTACCACTCAAACTTCAGCATGGAGACTCTCCAACAACAGAGCTCTTTGCAATAGACAAGGCTATCACACATGCACAACCCACAATGAGATCAACATCTATACCGACTCCCTCAGCAAACCCCCGGATGACATTTTATTAACCAAAATACTCTACAAAATTAAATCACTATAAAACAGAAATTCAACAATCTCCTTGAACTGGATACCTAACCACATTGGAATAACCGGTAATGAAATCGCCGATCAAGCACCCTCTGATGCAAAACATATTACGAAAATATTAACTCCCATATTCCAAACAGCTGCAGCAAGCTCAGAAAGATAATTAGAAGAAATATCTTCTCAGAAACTTCCAGACGACACCATGCATGGGCAGACATAGACTCAACATCTGCCAACTGGTGTAAGGCTGTCACAGATTATAAACAACCCAATATCCCAACCAACATTCCTAGAAACCAACCAGTTATACTATACCGCCTACGACTCGATTACAAATGCAATTGGGAGATTGCTTAAAGAGTTCTCAGAAAAGTTCCTACTGCCAACTAAACACCACAGAACCTCTCCTACACTATCTCCTCACCTGCCCAACAATAAGGCACCCCCGACCAATTGAATTTTAAATTCCACACCTTGATAATTTGGAACAACCAACCCTAATAGCTCAGAACGTTGTCAGAAGACTCCTGAAGGATCCTCCCCAGGAACTCCTCAGCAACCCCCTCCAAGATAACCTACAACGAGCAACTACAAATAATCTTATTCATTCTTGAATTTATTTATTAATATGATAATCAACAAGTTTGCTATTCCTATCAAGTAACCACCCCACGTATGGGTAGCCAAGGGCCAAACCCGTGTCAGGAGAAATGCCCGGCAAATTAAAAAAAAAAAAAAAAAAAGGCCGATATGTGCCAGATTTTAGACGAAATCGACCTCATCGAGTCTTGAAATAATGCTACAAATGAAATGTTAATGTCTGAAAACCTGTGTTAATTTTCAAATTATTTTAAAAATCGGACAAATGCATTTATCACAAATCGCCGACATTATTTTGTAGTTATATTCTATCTGACCCTATGTGCCAAGTTTCAAGCAATTTGAGTGGCCTATTGGGTTTAGATATTTTTAAATACCTATCAGTAATACAGAGATTGTTCAGTATTACGAAATCCTTTTGTTTTTTGGGGGGAGGGGGGAAGCAGGCTTTTATTAAAATGAAGCAATAGATGCCAGAGAAACGACTACACGAAAGTCAAGCAATATGAGCTTAACTACAATTTTGGTAAGGCATTATGATAATAAAATAGCAGCACAGGATGTTGTGAATGTAGCTGCAAGGCCAAGTGAATCAATTTTTCAGATACAGCATTGCTCCCTATAAAATGCTCAAATTCCCATGTAATTGTGGTTATTCCTGGAAGTGAGTTTTCGTTTATGACGAGAACAATTTTTTTTTTGTCTGAAGGGTTACAGTAACTTCAAGTAGCGTCATGTTTTATGGCATAGTGCATATCATGTGGAACCTGTAAGGTAACAACTAATAAATACTTAAACCGAAAATCCCGGCAAGATTTTTTAGGATTTCAGAAGGTAGGTACCAGTTCTTTGGAAACGCGCCATCACAGTCACCATCCTTAAAACAGATCCCCCTAATTCTTTCAATAAGTTTGGGCCCATATCGATACTTGCACTCACACACAAACCTGGGCAAGGCAACATCTTGTTACAGCCAAGTATCAGAATGAGCATCGCCAAACGAAATGCTAGTCAATACTTAGAAGTGCACAGAAATAGAAATTTAATTTTAAAAATTAGCCGACTGTAATAGTGCTCTTAAACGCTTCCGAGGCATTAGAAGTGGTGATCAAAGATGACCTAAAGTGATTCGGAAATAGGAAAAAAAAAAATGGGCGACTTTCATTCGACCAATATGTGAATTTGCAGCACCACTCTGGCATTCGTCCATTACCAACTTTGAAAAAATAATTAGGAAGACAAGAAAGACAAGATACGCTTCCTACCAAAATACCATATATTCAGATATTTTGATATTTGCACGCTATTGTATTATACACTTTAAATGTCCACTTTTGAAAAAATGATTTTACTTTTGTAGAGTACCTGTACTTAATAAACTGTTTATTATCATCATTATTATTTTTATTACTACTACTACTAATGATAATGACAATGATAATAATAATAATGATAATAGCAATGTCAATATCTATAGTGACAATAACAATGATGATGAAAAAAATGCAACAAATATAATAATAATGATGTTAATACCCGTGTTAACAACAAATGAAAATGTATGATAATAACAATAAGTAAAACAATAATAATAATGGCAATAGAAGTAGTGATAATAATGTAATGATGATGATATTGACAATGATAATGATAATAATAAAAGTAATAATAATAGTAATAGCAATAATAATGATAATGATAAAAGTAAGAATAGTATAATATAATGAAAGTGATAATGATAATTGCGATAACAGCAATCATTGTTACTTTTTTATAATTTAACCATTATTATTACTCATAATTATTATTATCATCATTATTGTTATTACTATCATCATCATCGTTCTAAAATTCATAAATATTATCTTCACAACTATCATGACGGAAGGAAAGGAAGTCAGGCTGTATGTAGGATTTGCTTCATATTTTCCAAAATCTAATCCTTTTCCCTTCCTCACACGCCCGTGCGCCGCGAGATTATGAGAAGAGCTCCGCTCAACGCAACGGCTCGGAAAATGAGTAAAATCAAACTTTTTGCTAATCAAAAATGCCCCGATATTCCCCCAAACGCCAACGTAACGTCGAGAGTCTGCATCTAACTGTGTGAATTTTGATATGCAAAAATATTTAGCAGCAGAAATGTGCGTTTAGGAATAAAGTTTTACACATGCGCATTTATATACAGAAATATTATCAATATATCTGATACGTCTCAAAATACCGAAATAAAGATATATAGAGAAACGAGAATATGATATTTCAATAG
>NC_091559.1:20018772-20021272 GCF_042767895.1 Penaeus vannamei | reverse complement strand
CTCTCTCTCTCTCTCTCTCTCTCTCTCTCTCTCTCTCTCTCTCTCTCCGGTGTTACTCTGCAAGAGAACACCTCACACTGACGGCGAGATTTTCTTCACAGGTGATGCTGAATGGCTTGGCCTTCTCTCGGCCCTTCCGCCGCCGGCGCGTCCCGGGTCTCGTGGAATGGGCGCAGAGGAAACTCGAGCAGTTTATGGCTCTTGCATTTGCAAGGAAGCATTTATCATATCTCACCTTACGTTTCCAGTTGTATATCTGAATAACTGTTATGTTCTTTTATCATCCATGCTTCATTTAGCAATTAATATACGAAATAACACACACACACACACACACAGTGCCTCACTCTGTCTCTCACACACATACACACTGCCTCACTCACTCTCTCTCTCACACATACTCTCTCTCACTCACTCACTCACTCACTCACTCACTCACTCACTCACTCACTCACTCACTCACTCACTCACACACACACACACACACACACACACACACACACACACACACACACACACACACACTGCCTCACTCACTCACACACTCACTGCCTCACTCACACACACACACTCTCTCTCTCTCTCACACACACACACACTCACTGCCTCACTCACTCACTCTCTCTCTCTCTCTCTCTCTCTCTCTCTCTCTCTCTCTCTCTCTCTCTCTCTCTCTCTCTCTCTCTCAAACACACTCTCTCTCTCTGTCTCTGTCACACACACACACACACACACACACACACACACACACACACACACACACACACACACACACACACACACACACACACACACACACACATACACTGCCTCACTCACATACAAATATATGTATATATAAATTGCCATTTCACTGAGTATCTTTGTCATTCATAGCTTTTCGAAACCTATCATTGCAAAAATGCAAGCAGAAGTTGCACATGGAAAAATATCTTTTAACCTTACGTATTTACAAATTTCAAGTATATATAACACATACGTACACGTAAAGGCGCTTTCACATCAAGGTGAAAACGAATGTACGGAAACATATGAAACTTTTCACAAAAAAGGCGTATTTGTCACGTGTGATCCTGCATGCCATGCCTTTTTTTCTAGTTTTTAGTTGTTGATCTGTTACTTCGGGCAGTGTTGTCAGATTTTATTAGAGCTTTCACATCCAAAGTTATTATTATACAGGTTAATATAAAAATGTTAAATTCATATAACATATATAAAAAGGAAATCTTTTAGAGGTATGGCATTCATAGAGTAGTGACATATAGATAACTGTCACAAGATCTCTTAGATCTTGGGGCAATAACATTGTCATCCCCCTATGATGCCATCTTGTGAACCAATTGACACGTACCTTGGCCCGAAATCACTGTGGCATGTGCCACTTGCCACATGCGATGTGCCACCCACTTACCATTTGCCAACCACGCGGCAAATGGTAAGTGTCACGTGATACGTGACAAGGTGATTTCAGACCAAGGTTCCATGTGGCTCATATCATTCAGTTGACAAGATGATATCATCGGAGTACGACGATGCCATCGTTGTAATCTTGTGACAATTATCAACCTGTTAGTTGGAGAAATGAAGTGGAGGACTTCGGGGTAAAAAGTGAGTTAAAATTGTTCCAATACCCTGAAAATACTTGTGTTTTTTCTCACAAATTAGTCTGGTAATTCTTCCATGGATAGTCTTGTTATTGTACTGAGGTAATGTTGCATCATACAAATATTTGTATTTCTCAACAGCTTGTACATATGGTATGTTGATTGGTCCATTGTCTGGAAGAGGCATAGTTGTGCATGGGAAGAGGCACACATCGCATTTCAAGTATATACAAAACACATACGTATATGTAAAGGCGCTTTCACACCAAGGTGAAAACAAACATTCGGAAACATGAAACCTTCCACATAAAAGTGGCGTGACACGTCGCATTTGCCACTGGAACCTGCTTGCCGTGCCAATATTTTTTTTTTTTTCTTTATTTTTAGCATTTGACCTGCTACCTCTGACAATGTTGTCATTATTTTAATGGAACTTTTACATCCAAATGTGCTATTAGCCTGTTTAAAATGAAAATGTAAAAGTCAAATATATAGAAAAAGGAAAACTTTTCGATGTATGGCATAAGTAGTTTTGGAGTCTAGAAAGATTCCGCCAAACACATTTGACAACATTCCTTTGGCCGCCCAGTGAGTGAGGCTTTAGATGAGAGGGTAATCACGTGCTCTCTTGTTGGAGGAAACAATGCGATGTGTGATTGCTCTCGTGCACAAGTAAGCCTCTTCCAGGCAAATGAACCAATCAAAATAACATTTGTACAATCTGTGGCGAAATACAGATATTTATGATACATCACCTCAGTACAATAATAATAATTCCCATGGCAAAATAATCGAAATACGTAGTTTGTGAGAAAAAAATCCTTACAAATATTTCCAGGTTATTGGAAAAAAGTTTGTCTCACATTCTGCCCCGAAGTTCTCCACTTTATTCCTCC
>NC_091559.1:19973772-19976272 GCF_042767895.1 Penaeus vannamei | reverse complement strand
CCACCAAGATACACCTAAGCCAGTAGGTGGGAGGTAAATCGGCTGTCCACCTCCATGAACAAACGCATCCAGCCATGGCCCCCATTCCCCGGAGGCGAAGGAGCCCCTGGTTACGGCGGCGATCAGGATCGCTCCGGAGCAGGGGGTGCTAAAAATATCCGGGTAAAGACAGGCCGCCCCACGTTGATGAACCTTTGCACATACAATATAAGGACCATGAGAACTGAATCCGACTTACTAGCTTTACTAGAGGAACTCTCTTCCATTAAATGGGATGTAGTAGGACTCTGCGAAGTTAGAAGACTAGGTGAAGAGCAGAAGTTATTAAATGAGGGACACGTGCTCTATTGGAGAGGAAAACCTCTGGGTAGCAAACAGGAATTAGGGGTAGGATTCTTAATACACAAACGCTTAGAAAAGAACATCGTAGAATTCTATAGTGTCAGCGAAAGAGTGGCTTCTGTAACAATAAAACTAAACACTAGGTACAACTTAAAAATTATTCAAGTCTATGCTCCAACCTGCAGCCACAGTGATGAAGAAATAGAGAGCTTCTATGAAGATGTTCACTTAGCCAGTGAGAGAACAAAATCCCATTTCACAATAATTATGGGGGATTTTAATGCCAAAATAGGTAAAAAGACAGAGGGCGAAACCGCAGTAGGGAACCATGGAATAGGCACTAGGAATGAGAGGGGACAAATGCTAGTCGAATTTGCGGAGGCTCGATCACTCAGTATCATGAATACATTCTTCGAAAAAAGACTAGAACGGAAGTGGACATGGAAGTCGCCTTCTGACGTCAAAAACGAAATTGACTTCATAATTTCAAATAGGCGCGATATAATAAAAAATGTAGAGGTTATAAATAAAGTAAATGTAGGCAGCGACCATAGAATGGTGAGAGGCGAAATTAAAATACATCTCAGAAGGGAAAGGAACAAACTAATGAGTAAACCACAGCCAAACTTGGCTAACTTGAGGATCAGAGCAACAGAATTTAGCCTAAACATCCAAAACAGATATTCACTCCTCCGCGACGAAGATCTCAACATCGACCAAATCAATAAACAGTTCAATGACATAATAAAAGAAGCTGCACTTGAAGTAGGCGGAAAGAACGACAATCGAAGCTCCAGCAAGCTCTCGGTAGAAACTAAACAGCTTATGCAAAAACGTAGAGACATGAAAGTATCGTCAAATAGGGACAAGATAGAATTGGTTGAACTAACAAAGACCATAAATAAAAAGAAGAGGGAAGATGTACGGAAATTCAATACTCAAATAATAAATGAAGCAGTGATTTCAGGTACCAGCATGAAAGCAGCTAAAAGAAGACTAGGAATAGGGAGAAATCAAATGTATGCAATTAAGAAACCAGACGGAGAAGTAACACATAACAAGAATGAAATCATCAAAGTAGTGGAAGACTTTTACAGGGATCTATACAACTCAAACGAACAGCCACAAATAGAAGCAAACGCGGTAACTAGCGACGTACCTAATATCACAAAAGAAGAAATAAAAAGAGCACTTAAAGGCATGAAGAGAGGGAAAACACCAGGCGAAGACGGAATTAGTATAGACCTCATATTAGATGCAGGAGACATCGCAACAGTGAAACTAGCCAATCTTTTTAACAAATGTCTTCTCAGCGGAAAAACTCCGAAAGCCTGGAAAAATGCAACAATTATCTTGTTACACAAAAAAGGCGATAAAAAGGATTTAAAAAATTACCGACCCATAAGCCTCCTTTCGGTTACTTACAAACTGTTCACGAAAGTCATTACAGCTCGCATCTCTGACAGTCTGGATTCCAGCCAGCCCAGAGAACAGGCAGGCTTCCGCAGCGGATTCTCAACAACAGATCACATCCACACGCTCACCCAAATAAGAGAAAAAGTAAACGAATATAGGAAACCCCTGTGTATGGCATTCATCGATTATGAAAAGGCATTTGACTCTGTACAAATACCAGCAGTATTAGGTGCTATTCAACGACAGGGAGTTGAGGAGGTATATTGTAATATATTGGAAGATATATACAAAGATGGGACAGCAACCATCAAACTCCACACAGAAACCGATAAAATACCAATTAAAAAAGGCGTTAGACAGGGCGACACCATCTCACCAAAGCTGTTTACAGCCTGCCTCGAGGAAATATTCAGGAAACTAGAATGGGAAGGGAAGGGTATCAAAATAGGAGACGAACACCTAAACAACCTAAGATTTGCAGACGACATTGTTCTCCTTAGTGAATCAGCTGATGAACTGCAGCAATTAATAAACGATCTGAATAGAGAAAGCCTAAAAGTCGGACTTAAGATGAACAAGAAAAAGACTAAGGTTATGTTCAACAGCAGAGTCCCACTCAAACAAATATATGTACAAGGCGAAGCACTAGAGGTAGTAGACAGCTATATATACCTAGGACAACTCGTGCAGACAGGCACATCAAGTGAACAGGAAATAAAGCGACGAATCAGTCTAGGCTGGA
>NC_091559.1:19928220-19933220 GCF_042767895.1 Penaeus vannamei | reverse complement strand
CTAAAGTCGCTCGTCTGGACAGGGTCTTACTAGCAGTACAGGCTTTGGATAAAACTTTAGTGTGGATGCTGCCAATGCTTGTGCCTTCCACTGAGGAGCTGTGGGGAAAACTCATCCCCTGAACATCTGTATCATATTCATGACTTAATACATGATATTCGATTTAAAAAAAATGTCCATTCATCACTTCTACTCAAATATTCTTCTTTCTTTCTTTGGAGCTGTATTGTTCATTGCTCTGATAATTTTAATAGATGGAAAGACTGAACTTAACCTTGTTCATATATTCAGATTCAGATTTCTCAATATTGTTTTCCCTTTAAGGACTAATAACGTTACATAGAATTCATTATAACTGTTGTGCTTCCTGACCAAGCAAGGTTTATAAATGCTTGCACTTGCTAATAACTGGTTTCCTAACTGGTATGACGTATGTGCGGTTAGGGTGTGAGAAGATGGAGGATATTGTGGTGGCTACTTTGCTTCTAACTGCAGTCGACGTGAAAGTATCCAACACCTTCGGCGTCACTGAATGTTTTGAGGGTCAAGAATACTTTTTCCCTTTGTGCTCACGAAAATGTGTGATTCCCTTCCCAAGCTAGTTGTCAATATCTTATTGTGCTGTTATTTGACATCATATCTGCACTGTGATTCAGGCTTGACAAGACAGTGACTTGGACATGATTGCTTTGAACATCATTCTCCAGCAATGATATTCCCATGAATATTGCCTGTCTTCACTGTGGTACTGATCATGATTTACACTTCTTCCAGAGAAGGTTCCTAGTGCATCTAGTCATCTAAGCACATTAGCATATGCCTTTGGATGAAAGGGCCTCCAGAGCATTTCCACTTTCTCCTTATTGCACATAGGTGGACGCTGAGGATGGAAAGTTTCCTTTCTTTAAAGTATGAAGGAGAATTAAATTGCTGATCTAATTTTGCTGGTAAGAAAGGAGGCCAAGTATGCAATGATCAGCCTGTAGGACGAGTCACCTGCACACAATATGGAAGAAATGCCAAAGGCGTGGCAATGTAAGAATGGTCTTCAAAGGAGCATTAGTCCAGAAGGAGCTGCTCTTAGAAGTACCTTTATTGCTGAGAATTATTTCCTTTTTATTCCCATTATATGTACAATTTTAAGTCCCTCAATCTCATTTTGATGACATTAATGGAAGAATGAGTCCTTTCAAGGCATGTGATATTTGCTTAAATTCTGAGTTGTGAAAGGCAACTCGGCCTTCTGTTAATCAACATTGCCATTTTGTTGTATTTACAAGGGGGACATTTGATAGGAAAATTCTTTAAGATCTAATATAAGATAGCTCGGGCATTTTCCAGGGTTGACAAGAGCAGATCCGTCTTGCCAGATGATGACGCAAGACTAATGATCTAATGTTAGATGAAAAACACTTTCTTTTGTTGCTTGTAGATGGATTAATGTCAGTGAGACTCACCGGTTGCCAATAGAGCACTATTTGTTCAGCTTCTAAACTTCTCCAGGGATATGTACTCACGATCCCAAGAAAAGGACCAGGCAGTGCATGTCTCATGAGTCATATTACACAATACCCCAGAAAGGAGTTCTGATGGAGAAAATAATTCCATGGTTGTGTTTGTGTTGGAAGACTGCAGAAGTGTTGGTGAAAATCCTTGGACATAGAAAACCCTGAAGATACAGAAGCAGATGACTGTTGTGGACTTCCTGATCAGTGTCTGACTGTATTATGCCGTAATTGCATAGGTGAAGCATCGGCTTGAAGAGAGGACAATGAGTTATGTCAAACCTGGACTCTTTGAAGAGTGTCTATTAACGAGCTCCTAGGCCTTTTGGATCAGCAGGAAGAGAATGATTGACGGTCTCGTCTTAAAGATTCAACACCAGAAGACTAGTGCTTAAGTCGAGTAATGAGTTCTCTAAATAGAGATTCCGACTGTCAAGAGAACATTTTCCTCAACCGCTTTGTTGATGTGAAGCTGTGACAGCACTCCCTGAAAGGTGAGAACTGTCAGCAGCCAAAACAGACAATGTTAACATTAAAATCCCCTGCTACTGGTGCTACCGAAGCCGTTAATATGTATACATTCATATAAAATGTTTGCGAATGAAACAGGCACCGAGAGCCTCAAGATCTTTCTACCATAAAGGGCATCGCATGGTAGAGGGATGGATAGTGCTAAACAAAATACTTTTGAAGTATATCTGTTTTTTGAGTATACCGAATTCCACTGAAAATGACAATGGCGCGTTATCTGATTGTCAGTACAAAAACAGTTGAAATAAACCAGATCGAGTCTGGTAAAGACTTCGTACACAGAGAATGTGCGGTGCCCTCCTCATGACCTTCATCTCGAGTTGAAGCTTTGCATGATGGTACAAAGCAATAAGTTATGCGACTGCTTTTCGGTCTATCCCAGACAATTGAGATAAGAAGGAGGAGGTCAATTATCAACTTTACGCATGCATATGAGCATGGGCAGGTTGCACGATAGAAAATAATGCTAATATTAACAAGTGTGACGAATCAACTCAGCCAAAATATATGTCTAGATATATACACATCAACCACCAAGAACTGACACGACCTTGGCTACGGCGAATGTCACAAGAGAAGAATCAGACTCGTTCAGACCATGCTATGTCAAGATGGCATTTCATCCTTTCCATCAGAATACCACGCTCTAGACCTCATGTTTCCAGAGGGAGCGATTCTGTGCTCAAAGCTTATGTGCACAGATGCGGGAGTCAGAGAGGGAACAATGCACCGAGTGATGTCGCCGGTTACTGTCCACTACTGCCCTAACCTCGTATAAAGAGGGAGCGAAGTAGAGGAATCTGAAAAGAAATTGTAGCTTTATTTATGAAAAGAAAATGAATGGCAGAAAAAGGACAGAATGAATTAGTCTACCACATGAACCGTGAAAATGGAGGAAATATAGCAAATTATATGTTTTAGGTAACGTAAAGTATGATTAAAAAGAAATGCCAAGGGAAATCACACCAGCAAGAAAAGTTGAAAGTGAAATGAAAATAGTGACCAGCTATGAGACGCAAAGTAAAGAAAAAATACACGACTGGAAGGGAGACGCCGGGAAAAGGGAGACGAATAGGAAGAAAAACATCAAGAAAAAAGAAAAGATAAATACTCTTACTCTAAGAAGAAAAGGGATAAAACGGTAAGAAAAATACATGTCACAAGACGTGCATCTTTCCCATCCAGGGGCAAAAGAATGGTGCTTCTTAGTGAGTGAAGAAAATGGGAAACTGAGGGGAACATGAGAATTTGCTTTTGGCGTTTTTTCTTTCTCTCTTTTCTTTTCTTTTCCACTTTGTTCTTTTTTGTGACATCTCCGACACGTCATTCTGACGGTTTAAAATATGCAACAGTGATTTGTAGACCCTGCATACTACGGCTTCGGTGCCAGGGACAATCATTAGAAAATGAGGGCTAAAGTAGGAGTAAATATTATTAACAACGATGATAGTAGTACTATTAATAATGATATTGATATTGATAGTACTAATACATCTAACGATAATACTTATTACAATAATAAAGATGATGGTAATGATGAGGATAGTATCAATAATAAGCATGATAATGAAGACAAGAAATGAAAACAGTGATATTAATGACAGCGATAATAGTAAATATGATAATAATAATATTAATTACTATCATGATAATGATGGTAATGATAATAACAATGGTAATAATAATAGTAATGAAAATGATTACAGTTACTGAAAATGATAATAGAATGATAGTAAAACTAATGACAATAACAATACCTAATAATGATAATTGTAGTGATAGTAATAATGCTAATAATACTAACAATGCTAGTAATAGTATTAGTAATAATTAAAACAATAATAGTGATGTTGACAATTATAAAAAGATAAATACAAAGGCAGAAATAATGATAATGATAATAGTGGTAGTAATGAAAATGATGATAATAGATAGTAATGATAATGAAATTTTGAAGATATTTATAATAATGATATAAATAATAAGTTCATAATGATAATAATTGCAATAAGAATTATGATAATCATAATAATAATAGTAGTAATAATAATACCAGTAGTAATTTTAACTATGATAATACTAGTAATAAAGTTAATGATAGTAGTAATGACGATGATATTGATATTTGTAACAATGATAATGACAATAATAATAATGACAATGATGAAAACGATACTAGTAACAAGAGTAGTAATAATAGTGATGATAATGATAAAGATGATATTCACAATAATAATAATGACTATAAGCAATAATAAGGATAATAATTTCTATGATAATTATAGTTATTATCATAACTATGATTTTGATAATAATATGGTGATAATGATCTTAACAATGGTGTTGCTGATGATATGGTAATATAATAGTTATAATACTAATAATATAAAAGATAATGATGGCATTCATAATAATAAAAGTAGTATTCATAGTAACAACAATAACTAATAACAAAAAATTAATATGCGATTATGATGAAAATGCTATTATGATATCGAAAATAACAATAATGACAATAACAAGTTATAATGATGATCATAACAATAGCAATTATGATAATGATAATAACAATAGCAATTATGATAATGATAATAACAATAATGATAATAATAATAACAATGACAATATAAATGATAGTAATAATGATAATAATGATAATAGCAGCTGCAGTACCAAAAACTAGCAACACTCAGAAACCGCATACCTCCACCAAGGTAATATTGTCACTGATGCAATAAAAAATTTCAGACTTCAAGAATTACATTAAATCACCTTTTTCAAGTACTTAGGTGACGTCCGTAAACATGGGCTGGACGGAGGCAAGGCAGTATGATTACATGTTACCCTAACTGATGCAATCATTCAGAACATACCTGGATCCGGAAAGAATCTGTTTGGCTAAGACACACCTTTGTAAAATTGTCATAAATTGTTCATAACTTTATGAATTGAATAACTCAATCA
>NC_091559.1:19883659-19891159 GCF_042767895.1 Penaeus vannamei | reverse complement strand
CATTGTTACAAGGGAATAGCTTCACTCTGTATTGCTGAGGGACGTACGCACTGAGAAAATACCACATACGCAAGTTTTGAACAAGACCATATGTGTGTGTGTGTGTGTGTGTGTGTGTGTGTGTGTGTGTGTGTGTGTGTGTGTGTGTGTGTGTGTGTGTGTGTGTGTGTGTGTATATATATATATATATATATATATATATATATATATATATATATATGTGTGTGTGTGTGTGTGTGTGTGTGTGTGTGTGTGTGTGTGTGTGTGTGTGTGTGTGTGTGTGTGTGTGTGTGTGTGCAACAGGAACGACGAAGGGAAGGACAAGAAAACACACGAATATGCCGAAGGCCTTTTCACTATTGCTTAGTTAGGGCATATGTGAAAATAAAATCCTTAGAAAAAGTACATGTATATGCAGTAGAGTTTGTCATGAAAACTTTTGCTTGCCACTTTTCTAATTGCTATAAATGACATATTGTAATCATTAAACGCACCACTCATTCTACAGATCTTATAAAAAATCTAGTGATTTCGTTCTCATTATTCTATAGTACTAACATTAATAGGCACTAGGAATATTGATTTAATTCTCATCAATTTCATCATCTTTGTAATTCTCATTTTCTTATTTTTTATTTCATTGTTGTTTCATATTATTATCATTGTTATAATTACCACCGTTTTATGATTATTATTACTACTACTATTGTTTTATTATTGTAATTATTATTATCCTTGCTATTATTGTTATTATCAGTATCATTGTTATTTTCATTATCTTTTTTATTAGTTATTATCATTATTAATACTGCGGGGTGTTCTTTGCTCTATGGTTATTAGTGTTTATGTAGAGGTGTGGGTTCACTGTGGTTGGATGCCGTGTAGTGGTAGAGTGAAGTATCTAGGCATTTAGAAACGACGATCAGCCTAATGGTTTCTTTTTATATAAATTAGTTTCTTTAGTTTTTACTTATAATGGCCCTGGAGTACAAAGTAGTAAGTAAATGCATCTTAAAAACTTGTATATGCTTGATAATAGATATGTAAAACATTAGTTAGTCCAGACTCCTTACGAGCGTCAATATGAGGCTGAATAAAAGTTAAAATTAACAATAATTACTTGATTGATTATTTAGGATAATAAACCATTTAAGATAAAACATAAAATTCAGTTTAGGTATGAAAATCAATAAAACAGGATCATGTCCAGCTCCGGGGGGTGCTGACGTTTCCCAGCGCTCGAGCTTCACACAGGGGGTAGTAACACAGGATATCTGGTCCAGACTGAGTATATTTCGCGCCGTTTTTGGCGATATAATTAGCGTTCGTGTCGTCATGAATTACGTCACGAACCATACAGCTTTCGTATTTATTAAAATCAAAGTTCGCCTTCCAGGCTAGAAACATATTTTTAAAAGGCCAATAGGAAAGATAAAAAATTGTCTCAAGTTGAAATATACTAAAAAATATTGAAAATATAAAGATAAAATCAAAATGATTTGTTTAAAATCCTTGAAAGATTAGAGATAATGATGAAAAATAGATATAATACCTATTTTATGCTAAATAAAAATTAAAGTGAATAGTGTTTCGAGTCTTAAAAGCAATAAGCAGAACTAAACTGCATTTGCCATGCTAACTGTAACATTAGCCTCATAATGGTTTGACATAAGTATTCAAAATGGCATTGAATGTCCCAAGATCTTTCTGTAATAACATGATTAAATGATTATTCAAAATTATCTGCAGCTATAGTAATTAGCGGCGAATACCTTATGAGACTTAAAAAAGAGAATAATCAAAGCATTTAAAATCTATCTATAAATAATGCTTCTCATACGTAAAAATACATATCAATAAATATTGTATTAGAAATAAAAAATTGGCATAGACGCCACCAAGAATCCCGTGACAGAGGTACTCGGAAATCCGTTCTTGGCCGTCGCCTGATCCCCGCGGCAGTGAAAGGGGGATTCTAGGAGGTTAATGTTTCTACGTCCTTTCTCCTCCGCAACGATGGGCTTAAATCTGCCTCAGAGCGTCTTCCTAGGGGACGGCCTCCCACAACAGTTGACAGGCTCATGATCACTTTTGGTGGCTCTTGAACCTGCTGCCGAATACTTGAGATAAGTGGAGTTATTGATGAAAGTGCCATGCATGCCATTTCTCTCCCCTGGGCACACAGCGAACAACAGGCGAGATCGAAGCGCTGGAAGGGTGCCAATTGGACTTTTTCTTCATTGAGTTTCTTATCTTTCCCCTCGGCAACATCACATGGTGGCGTCTTTTTGTTTATACAGGTTAACGTACTCATTCTCAATATACAAGTTTTTCATAATCATGCAAGTTCTGCGTATATTATTGTAATTATTTTACTGTTCTTCAATAATTGTAGGTTCACTATTAATATTTGTGTTTATCTGTTTCTTCATATTCCCCATTTTAATGTTAATGCACATCTATATAAATCTCCAGAAAATTAGATAATGATTATTTTATTTTAGTTTGATAGCTCACACTGCTGCAGTCTATAGCGGCTCCAACATATTTCGCGGGGCGGGGAGGGGGCGCATGAAAAAAGGGCGCCAGTCATCGAAGACGATGCCTTGGCCTAAGAGGTGAAAAGAGCCTTTTTATAGCATTTTTGATATATTTGTTCAGGTATTTCGAATAGACCACGCTACTTCCATGTTGATTAATACTGGAGATATGTTATATGCATTGACTAGGAGTCCCTCATGGTTTCAGAAATGAGAAAAAACATATCTTGTATATGGGCCTACAGATCCATTTAATTTAAAACAAAAACATTATATTATAGCCAATTACGTATATACTTATGATTTCGATTGACACTTTGAAAGAAATTCTTGTATATATGTATAAATCTATTCATATATTTCCATATATCGCATATTGCTAGTTGATATCGCGCGAGTTCTCACTCACGTCTCGGTGTTTCCATGCGATAAATCGAAAGATTTTCTCGTTTCACTAAAAAGACGCGTATTCCTATAACCTCCCAGTTTCACTACTCATCTTTGTTATTTCTTGATAGATTTAACATATTTTGAAACTTCGGCTACGTTAATGGCCTCGTAAAACTAAATTATATAATGCTATCACTATCAGCCTGATTGTACGTATTCTTACAAAACCCAAAGTACCAGTTTTATTCTCTTTGCAATACTGCCCTGTCGCTTCAAGTTCTACACTTAGGTGTCATGTCATCCGGTTACAATGAGTAAAATATCTTTCAGCTGCCTACATGGAACATCTATGCTTACCCTGGCATATACTTAGCACGCAAAAGGAACGGCATGAACACCAGCAGCAACACCATATCTGACACATCGATGCCGTTTTAATTGGAAGTGAAGTGCCAAAATACCACTGCAAAAGGTGTCACATACGCAGTCAATCCAAAGTAGGGATTTTGAGATCATAATTATAAAGTGCTTTAGTCACTGTGTCATTCCATTATTCTGAACAGACGTGCAGGGCACTTCATAATGCTAAAAAATATGGAATACATGTAAAGGTTTTAATGCAGGATACGATCATGACAAGAACACTGTTGTATGAGATATCAATATACGATGAATTTCCCATTTTCTACACATTAAGAATATTTGCTTATATTATTTGAAATGCTTTCATTTTTTTCCCGCAAAACGAGAGTGCTTCGAGACAAAACCAGACTGACCAATATTAAATGGAGATGGTTCATAAATCTGGTCGTTAAAATCCCTGCGTAAAGCTCTTCCATAGCCCTGCTATAGGCTTTGTTTTTTCCCAGACGAGGAGGAATAACGCAATAATAACGGCCCGCAGACACCTGGTGCATCAACCCCTGCGCACACGCGCGCGCACACACACACACACACGCACACACACACACACACACGCACACACACACACACACACGCACACACACACACACACAAAAAAAAAAAAAACTGTTTTGTTAATGTATTTTCTTAAATCATATAAATAAATCAGGAACGGTTTCCCATACAATTCTACGGGTGAAAAACAGTGTACGGAACTCATTCTAAAAAGATTCTCTCTCTCTCTCCCTCTCGCCCTTTCCGTCCTTCCCACACTTTGGGTGAAATACATTTTGTAACGGAAGCAATTTGCATTTTCTCTTAGTTTACATTTTCCAACTCTTCCTCATGTGCTCGGGCATTCACTAGACGCCCGTGCGACCTCTCAGCTGGTTGTGGTCCAATGAATACCGCCATGGAATCGGTCTGAACCAGCTGTTAATGGCATGGGCCGGAGCGCCATCAGTCACCTCTCCCATCGCCAAGCCCATTTGCAGCTTCCTTATCTCCAAATGAACCGAAATTGAACACCGGCTCGCGTCCACGCAGCACAGAAGCAATAAGGGTGAACAGATATTTTATTATCTTGGAATGTTTCCGTTTTTTCTTTTTTATTATACCGTTTTTCCTTTCGTTTTATTCAGCCCATCAGCAGACGTTGTCCCAGAATATCTCGCCGGATATCTAAAGGGAATGCTGCATTATGATTTAAGAAAACACCTATTGCTTCCGTACTCTTCGTGCATTTGTGACGTTCAGTTAGTTTGCATGTCTATTTCATATCACCTCAGCTTCTGCTAATGATTATGCATATATATGTCAACAAACCGTATTATGGGCCAATTAATTTCATATAATAATATAATGACGTGTGTTGTACTGATAAGCTAAACATAATTAAATTTTGATTAATACAGAAGGATCATGGTTTGTGTGTGGGGGGGGGGAGGGGATAAAGAAGGAATAGAAGGAAATTACCTTTCCAAACGATTTTCTTTATAAGGTCTTTTGAATAGGCAAGAGAGAATATACAATCGCATTAGCAAGGTCCTTTAAATCATTTACGTTTTCATATTTAAGAATTTTATTTTGGCTAGTAACCCTTTAATTTTACTGTAATTTCATTTGTAAGAGAGAGAGAGAGAGAGAGAGAGAGAGAGAGAGAGAGAGAGAGAGAGAGAGAGAGAGAGAGAGAGAGAGAGAGAGAGAGAGAGAGAGAGAGAGAAACATGGGTATTGTTCTCAGCACAAAACTGACATAGCAGGGTATTTCCAAGTAACGGCATTGTCGTTCTCATGTGAATATACTTTAAAATTTTCTTCTCTGGCAAAAAGCTTTTGCTTTTCATAATGTAAAAATGTGAATAAAGCCATAAATGACGACGGTGAACCTACGAAAGAGAGGCACGGCGGACTTCGTGAGTGACGCGGCGGGGCGTTAGAGTGGTTAATAGTCAGACTTCGAAGCTCAAAGTATTTATTCATATGATGTACTTATCAATATTACATTTATATGCATTCGAAACTCGTACTGTGGAATATGCCAATGGAGCAGGCCGAACGGCAAACACTCCGAAGGCACCGTGGGTTTAGGATAATTATTATTTCCGAAATGTGACTGTATTTCTTATTTTTGTGAGTGTATCTTCTTTGGTGTCAAATCGCTCTCATATTATTGCACAAGTGCATTTATATACTTATCAAACCCTCTTAACTTCCTACCGTTATGTGAAGCATGCACAAAGGGGTCTCACATTCTTGTCCTTTTGCAGGTTACAGAATACACACGTTCTGTGTAGAAAAATCAAAAGGGGCCTGCGCACAACTCCATAGTAAAACCATCAAGCGCAAGCTAATAAGAAGTAAAGAAATAAATAATTCATACCTGATACTAACGGTGTATTTTGCATACGTCATAAAAGTTAATCCAGATTAAAGTTTAATCCAAATTCACAGCGTTTGCAAACTCCGCTCTTGGTGCTCCACTTATGACTAAGCGTAACAATGTCTTTCTCCAATGGAGGACGGCTTAGGCTGTGATCTCATTCTGGTCCGAGGCGATGAAACCATATTTCTGAGCTTGTCAGCACCTTTTCCTTTATGCATTTCTCCCACGTTCCTGTGCTCCCCTTCTCCCGTTTTTATGCTTTGTTATTTAAGATAACCTTTAGCATTGTAACTTTTAACCCAAGAAGGCCACCTATGTTGGGAGTGAAGGAACCTTCTGAGGCTCACCTCAAGAGACCCAGGGTTCAGCTCATTTTTTCCATTCTGTGGTTGTTCTTTAGTTCCTTTACGTTAATTTAGTAATACCCTGTTTTATTCTTGTTTTGATTATGTAGCTGCTATTATTTACTTGTTTTAAAGTTTTGTTTGAAGTTCTGTTAAGTTCTGTATTTGTGGTTTTGTTCTTTAGACGAAAACTTTTAATTTCCCTAATAAAACAACTATCCAAAAGTAATCCATTTCCTCCTATA
The DNA here is from genome assembly GCF_042767895.1 of Penaeus vannamei. Taxonomy (NCBI): domain Eukaryota; kingdom Metazoa; phylum Arthropoda; class Malacostraca; order Decapoda; family Penaeidae; genus Penaeus; species Penaeus vannamei. The sequence continues at coordinate 19,884,853 of NC_091559.1, read as the reverse complement.
GATTAAATTCTCCTTTTCTCTGCATGACGGTATCTTCGACCACATCTCCCATCTCATCATCCTAAAACAGCTTAGCATCCCACATAATCTCTATTCTCATCTCATTGGATCCGGATTCCCAACCATGGTGTAATCGTTGTTAACAGGTAGAAATCTCTGATCAACGCAATCAGGGGAGGTAGACTGCGGTAGGCTGGCTACCTTTTCCACTGCATGCCGTCCTCGTTAGCCAAGTGCAAGCGGCAGCCTGGGCATGACCACACTTGCTGGATTGGCGATGGCTCGCCAGCTCCTACACCAAACGAGGACAATTGTGCTACGACTGTGGCGACCACGAATGGGGCGGAAACACCCTTGCCGATCTTTATCCGCCTTCCCACCTCCCTGTCTCATATCCACCAACTTCTACCCTGCATGCTGAGTCAAGCCCCAGCTCTCTTCTCTCTTTCTAAATCATCCTTTCTGTCACTTCCTCATCCTTCCCTTCTCCCTCCTTCCTCCCCCCCTAAATAGGATCACACTTCAATATCTTCAGCTTTCTCTCTGGTGGGCCTTCTCTAGGCTCCCCAAATACAAAAGAAATATGGACACCATCAGGCCAAAGCCAAATGTGGTGTTTGTAACAAGGCACACAGCACCAAGGTGTGCCTCAAGGCTCACAAAGAAGGCCAAAGGGACTCAGGAACAAAATGTTCTAACTGTGCCAAGAGGCATCACACCTGGAGCCTGGCCTGCTCTGTCAGGAAAGAGGTAGCCCTCAGGTGACAGGCACAGTACTAAAGGGGAAATTACTCCTCAACCTCCTAAGAGGAAGGAGACATCTGCCCAGTTGACTCCGGACATCTCCAATCAAAAGGAGTTTCCGGCTCTTGAAGGTGTAGAGAAAGCCTCCCCAAGAGACAAGCTTCTCTTTGACGAGAAGGATATGTCTCCTACTGACTGATGTAGTCACTGCAGTGGCAATAGCTTTGTGAGGTCCAGCGAGGAGGTGGTAGTCCGGGTCGCCATGATGGCAATGACCCAGACTGTTGCAACCCTGAAGGGGAGGAAGCTAGAAGCCTCCAAACAAACCTAGGACGAGACTCCCCTCCCTGTAAAAATCTTAAACCAGCCCTCACTGGCAATGCCAAAGCAGGGTAAATATGTGCAGCTGGAGACAGAAGAGGCACAAAGCTGAGACTACACAGCCAAAGC
>NC_091559.1:19871159-19876159 GCF_042767895.1 Penaeus vannamei | reverse complement strand
CATCATCTACAAAAGGATCTAAACTACACAAAGGAGAACCCTTTGAAGGAGATTTACCCTTTTTCAAGTCTGCAATTTCCTGAACAAAATTCTCTCTCTGTACACAGTAGAACAATTTGGTCTTGGCCACTGCTAACTCAGCAGGAGACAAGGGACCTGACATCTTCACAGAATGAGGTCGGACATTATTAATAAATCTCATAACCCAAGCCACCACACAACGTGCCTTATTGAAGTTACTCCATCTCTCAAACTCAAATATGTTAGGAGAGTTTACAGATACACAAGAAATATTTCCTTTACTGCAACTTTCTTCAACAGGTAACTCTACAGTTTCTCCTTTATCACTTAGAGTTAAAGGTTCAGACAACCAAGAAGGGCCATTTATCCATAAAGTAGAATTAACAAGGGGTTCGGCTAACTCCCCTCTAGACACAAGATCAACAGGATTTTCTTTACCTGGGCAATGGTACCAGTGGCATGGGGAGGTAAGACTCTGAATTTCAACAACTCTATTTGACACAAACACCTTCCATCTACAAGGATTACCCTTTATCCATGCAAGAGCAACCTTTGAGTCTGTCCAACAACAATAAGTCACAGTCTTATCGAGACAGAGGGCAGACTTCACAAAATCTAAGAGTCTAGCACAAAGTAAAGCACCAAGCAATTCTAGTCGAGGTAAAGTGACCCTCTTTATAGGTGCTACCCTTGACCTTGCTACCACTAATGACACCTGGTATGTTCCATCCACAAGAGGAACTCTCAAGTACACGCAAGCTCCATACCCTTTCTCTGAAGCATCACCAAAGGCATGGAGTTCTACACCAGACAACTCTTTCCAGGACATTTCTGGGAAATAGCAACGATTAATCTTCCAATATTTTAGAGCAGCAATGCTCTTAACCCAATTCTGAAACTTATTTTGCACCTCTTTAGGTAGTAACTCATCCCAATCAAGCCCAAGTCTCCATATGTCTTGAAAGAGGATTTTAGCATACATGACAAAGGGACTAATCAAACCAAGTGGGTCAAAAAGCCTGGCTATGAGACTAAGAATTGCTCTTTTGGTTGACACCAAATGTGTCTCCAGGTCTAAATCAATACCTTTAAAAACAAATTGATCTGACAAGGATAACCACTTCATACCTAAAACCTTTGTGGATTCATGTTCATCACCATGATCAATTTTATCATTAAACTTTGTGGCAAACAATTTACAATTTGAGTGCCATTTAGAAAGAGGGAACCCAGCTTCAGCCAAAATACTTTGAGCTTCTTTAAACTTCTCACAAGCTTCCTCAGCAGTGTCCGCCCCTGACAGCCAATCATCTACATAAAGGTTTTCCTTTAACTCTTTTACTACTTCAGTATCAGGATAAGACTGTAAGTGGTATTTAATGGTGGCATTTAGCAAAAAAGGGCTACTTGTATTACCAAAGGGAACACGAACAAACCTCATCATTCTAATGGAGTCTTTGCATTTCCACAAAAAGCGATGAACATCTCGGTCTTCTGGCCGAACACAAATCTGCAAGAATGCCTTTGTAATATCAGCAGTCAATGCAACCTTCCACTTTCTGAAACGAACCAATACTTTCACAAGATCAGCGTTAAGTGAAGGACCAGACTCAAGACAATCATTTAAAGAAGTGCCATTATAACTAGTTGCAGAAGCATCAAAAACTGGTCTGACCTTAGTTGAAGAACTGCTCTCTTTGACAACTGGACGATGAGGCATATAATATGTAGGCTGAGAACTTACAACTTCACTTGAAGGGACTTCTTCAATTATTCCCTCTTGTTCATAATCAGTAAACACGTTAGAATATTGTTTCTGAAGCTCTGGGTCCTTATCTAACTTACGCCCTAATCCTTGCAACCTTTTCCTAGCAATTCCCTCATTATTCATAAGATTCTTCTTGCAGTCATCCGACTTCCAAGGTAAGCCTACTTCATAGCGTCCCTCTTCAAACTTAACATTTTCACAAAATTGCTTCAAAACAGGGTCTGAGGTAAATGGGCTAGGAACAGCTTCCTTTTGAGTTATGCCAACAGATTCTAAATCCCAAAACTCACGTAAATCAGAATCTGTCACATTTCCTATACACAACATTTGTGTAGACTCACAGTTGCTGATAGTAGGAACCTTCCATGAACCAGATAACACCCAACCAAATACAGACAATAAGCATCCAAACCTACAAGTATGTCTATATTCAGGTGACTATTATTCTTGTAATCATCAGCAAGTTGAAAATCAGAAAATGCATCAACCAAATTACTAGGAATACAGGGTCTAGTCAATGGTGCACAAACCTTTGGAATCTCTAAAGCCATTAAATGTTTTGCACCATGTAAACCTACTAATTGCAAGTCAAAAATATTACTCTGTTTACCTGGAGGAGACTTACTACCTCCAAAAGCAGCATATGACACAGGTTCTGAGCTCACCCACTTGGGCTTAACTTTCTTCACAAGATTACTGGACACATAAGATCTATCAGAGCCTGTATCAAACAACAAGGTGGCTTCACAACAAGCACCTGACTCGCCAAACACTTTAACTCTAGCTGTCTGTAGCACACAGCTAGTCTTCGTCAACACATTACACTTGCTAAGAGTCACACCAACATGATTCACTTGGGGACTGCAATTTTCAGAAGGTTCTACAATATCACTAACCTTCTGATCACTCACACTTTTTTCCATAGCCTTTTCTGTGCTTCCTGCGCCCTTTGATCTACACAGAAGAAAATTATGATTGCCATTACACTTAGAACACTTGCTTTGACAACCACTGGAAATATGCCCCTTACTCAAACACTTGAAACACAAATGGGCAGCTTTGATTTTTTCTTCACGTTCCTTCAAAGGGAGCTTCAGGATATCCCAGCACTTCTCAGACTTGTGTTTCTTGCTGCAGAAAGCACAATAAGAAGATCCTACTTCAGATGAGGTGTGAAGAGCCGATGCAGAAGCCACTCTTCTTTTCTCCGAGTCCACAAATCGTCGTTCAGGCTTCCCCATCCCAACGTCCGGGAAAGTTTCAGATCTCTCTCGACGGCTTATCTCCTTCTGCAGGAACGTCAGCAGCCATTCCAGGTCACCTTCATGATTTGTAGATTCCCTTGACCATTCCAATCTTATCTCTTGAGGCAGACGACCCAAGACCAATGGAGTTAACACCACGCCAAATTGTTTATTATTAATGCCAAAGCTCTCCAAACTTCTTACATGCCAATGGAGCTGGTCTAGAAGATTCCACAGCGATTCAACATAATTTGCTCCTCTTATTTTAGGAGCTACAGAGATATTCATTAGTGCATGAATATGTGCATTTATGATTATTTGAGGTCGGCCAAATCTGTTCTTCAATATATCACATGCAACCTTGTAATTTGGAACAGTGAGTGTTACTCCTCGGATGGCAGACAATGCTTTTCCTTGTAACACTGATTGTAAATAAGTGAACTTAGTAATAACAGGTATGTCAGTCCTGTCTATTGAGGCTGTAAATCTATCCCAAAATGACTGCCATTGGGTCAAATCACCATCATATTTGGGAAGCTCTAGCTTTGGCAGCTTTGCATCTGAGGTGCTCATACTGGAGACAGAGCCTTTGTCACTGTCACTGCCATCATTAGCTCTCTTCATTCGCATGGTGACCTCAAATCTAACATTTGTTGCAGCTTTGCGAAAATTACTTGCTTCATCAAGGTCTGCATCTAAATCATCAGGATTAACAAGTTCTACTTCAACAGCTGTCTGCGCCTCATCCAACAATATTAGCCTCTTCTCAAATTTAGCAGCAACTTGATCTAACTTCTCATAATTACTGTTGTTATCATTTAAAACCTCCTGGAGGTTCTGTACTGCTCTTGTCAACCAACCTCTTGATGCAGCCCTTTTCCTCTTCAATGCTTCAAGTGACTCTGCCATGTTTGTTACCTTACTTGTCCGGGCGACGACTCTATATCTAAAGCTTCCCGGGTCTGGGCACCAAAAATTTGGGAAACGGCCTCACGAGACCCACACTTGATAACAAAACATGATGTAGAAGCAGGATCAAAGGGCTGGGGGTTGTTGACTGAAACAGTGCTGACCTGGCAGTGCCGCGTAGTGGCCTTTATTGCAACGAGTATTCATACATAAAAATATATGTGGAAAATAAGTACCTTTTCTCTGATATAAAACTACATTAAAATATAGTATTTCTCTAATTCAAATTCAGAAAAATATGTATTCTACTCAACAAAAATATAGATATTCTATAAAGAAGAAGTAAAAACAAAGGAACTGAGGGTAAACACAGAAAACGTAATGTTCTGAGCATTAGGGGTAACTAACATATTTAACAGTGTGTGTGTGTGCATGTGTGTGTGTGTGTGTGTGTGTGTGTGTGTGTGTGTGTGTGTGTGTGTGTGTGTGTGTGTGTGTGTGTGTATACATAGTATATAAATATAAATATATATATATAAATATATTATATATATATGCATATATATATATATATATATATATATATATATATATATATATATATATATATATATATATATATATATATATATATATATATATATATATATATATATACATGTGTGTGTGTGTGTGTGTGTGTGTGTGTGTGTGTGTGTATATATATATATATATATATATATATATATATATATATATATATATATATATATATATATATATATATCATCATCCGGAGCTAACGCCGACGGGGGCGCATAACCGCGTCCACCTTCTGCTTCCACCTTTTGGGATCCCTCATGGCAAGTCGCCAGGCCGGGGCCCGGCCCATCTCGATCTCTTACCGACAGGTTTGATCTGCCAAAGCCACGACTTCCTAGGTCGTCCCACAGGCCTCCTCCACCCCGGGTTGTCTCTTACAGAGACAACCTGATGGGCAGGATCAGCCTGTGGAAAGCGAGCCAGGTGGCCATATAGCCTGAGTTGGTGATCCCGGATTGTGCCAGTCTCACGGTGCA
>NC_091559.1:19833659-19846159 GCF_042767895.1 Penaeus vannamei | reverse complement strand
TACAGGCAACTGATCCGCTAGATAGCACCCTCGTAAAACAAACCCTCTCCCGAGAAATTGCGAGCATATATCGCCCACCTCATAACAATTCATTATGCTCTAATACCAGTTACTACCCTGCGCTCGTTATCGATATAAATCACTCCTAGTGTGTCACCCACCAAGAATAAAACAATATTTGAAGTAGGCGGTTGCGATAGTTCAACACCAATCCTAAGACTTCTGGAATTCTCTATTGCTAATGCATCCTGCAGTTTTTCTGGTTGTAAGTCCATGACTGCGATCATTTTCCCGTTTACAAATCCATTCTTGGTGAGTGAATGTCCTATTTCTAAACCCAATGCATTCAGCGAATGATAATACAAGTCTGAGTACTGTGTTGGGAAACTCGTGCTTATATTATACACAGATGTGTTATTGACGGTCACCAAAAGTTTGCTCAGATGATTATGTCCAAAATGAAGCGGGTTGATTGTATAATCTCCGGCGTATGCTTTCATTTCTACCATAAATAAGAATAACTTTTCAGGAATAGTTGAACTCCAGGGCATGTCTATTGCCAGCTGTGTCTGATTACTAGCCATGACATAGGTTTTGTAGTGTCTTCTTAAACACATAGCTGAGAGGACTGCGTTGTAAAGATCTGTTAAGTGCTTCTCTTGCTGCATCTCTGGGTTTCAACGTGGTAAGATGCAGTTTGCACGAATCGATATTTACAACCGGTTTATGGGTTGAAGTGTCGGGGGTTGCATTGACAACAAACTTGTCTGTAGCAAACTCGAGTCGAATTCGCATGGATACGTTATCCAAAAGATACATATCCATTGAAGCTATATCCATCAATAATGGAAACATAAAATGAAATCCATAAGTCTTTACTTCGTTCATTAATTCTTTCTCGCTAGCACTACATTTGGTAAAATATTCGCTTGTAAAATTCGGCGGAATCTTAGAGGGTTCAAAATACTGCATATTTCTCCCTAGAGTTTCTTTTAGCGATGGTGACATGTTCGTTACTAAACGCATATACGAAGAGAAATTATATAGCGGATTTTGCTCTACTTGCCCATTAAAGTACACCGATACAGACTTGATTAGCGAGTGCATGGCAGAATTGCATAATTCTGCATGATCATCATCCCCTAGCGAACTTCCGTCATTTTTCTTCAGGGTTCCCTTGAGCTCTAGTACTACTCGAGACAAATCAATATAACAATTTTGCCCCGCGGGCCACCTGAACTCGGCATAATTATCCGTAATCGACCCGTTTATCCCCGCATTGAACGGTAACAAATCAACTTCTGTCTTTTCCTCTATTGCTGATTCGATTATGTGCATTCTGTTTGTTCGGGGGAACATATCGCTCACCCCGGCAACATATGATGAGACAGGTGTCTTGTACTGATTCATTGTCTTTACTCGTAATACCGAGCTCCTCTCCACACTAGTATTTGCGCACAGAGACAAGGCAGGACTATAACTGACTATACCAGGGAAAACACATCTGTTTTATAGCTTGAACAACTAGGTCGGCCCCTTAATCTCTTTACTCTCTTATGTTTTCTGCCTGCTCCCCCTCCTCTCATCGCCCTGGCCCCCACCTGTTTGATTGCCTCGATGCCTCTTCTTTTCATAGAAGACTCTAGATTGGTCTTCCCCTCTCGCATATCATCAATAACACCCGAGCCAAAATCCAAGAGCGCAGGCTTCACAAGCCGTGAAACAAACGGGATTAATCTCTTGCCGATATTACCAAGAAAGGAGAACAGACCCGCCCCTCTTCGATAGTGGTCATAGCTATTATATACACCGATATTGCTTAAAGACCCCCCTCGAACAGGTTTCAACAATGCTTCCGGGTTCTCAAAAATCGTTCTAAACTCCTCTGACGTAGGAGGGACAAAAGACGACCTTGCATACATGGCGATTATTGCATGTCTTCTTTGCTAATAACAACCAAACAAGTCGGAACGACGTCCTGTTGTAAAGTAAGCAAAGACACCCAGGCGCAGTGTTAATATATGCTGGATTTAGCGAGGTCTAAGCGTAACCGATTGGTTCTCCTCAAACACTAAAGGATATCCGTTCTGATCTGTGATGCGCACACCTACAGAATTTATGCTCTTGCTTGAGTTGTTTATATAGAGGAGGTGTACACCCCTTTGCACTCGTTCCCTGCCATGCAAAAGCATCAAGCATATTAACTTGTTGACCTGCAAATCGACAGGGCGTAACAATATCCGAATATATATATAAGAAATCGACATCGCCGTCTGTTCTTGGCGATCTGGCGGCTATATTATTATTATATAAATTCAACTTTTCACGAACAGAAGGCGGGTGAGAAACATAAAAGCGATAGATTTTATTTTCGTCAAACCCGAGCATGCGACACATGCGACGCGAAAAATAAACTCCCATATCGGGGCGGCAGCGGTCACGGCTGATCTCACCCTCGCTCCCTCCCCCGCCATAGAATGAGGTCTCGACGTGGCAACGATCTGCGTCCCAGTCGTAAGCTAATAACCTCCCATTTGGTATGTACTTCTTAATTGCATCTTTACCAAGTATTTCCTCTGTTTGGGCTATGATATCATCATTTATTAAATCTAACAACGTTTGCACACCTCTCATCTGGCCTAACATGCTAAATTTTGGAACATATTTTACCACATTTTGTCTGAGAATATGTGGTTCTATATCACATGTGTACACAAGATGAATAGCAAAATCCTCATCATTTGCCAAGATGCAAAAAGTTGACCAGTGCAACCTCATAATGCAAGGTAGAATCCAACATTAAAGGAGCTATAACATTTTCAAAGGCATGGGAAGTATTATGAGGAAAAACCTCCTTCGAAGCACCGCTTGTAATGTATAAATATTGGTTATCAGTCTCCATGGTGAATGTTGGAGAACAACTGAGACCGCCTTTGTTGATCTCTTAATTTTATAGTCAGGAGTGTAGAGGTTAATAAAAGTGAGAATACACAAAACTTAGTTTATTAATTACACAATATATATATATATATATATATATATATATATATATATATATATATATTATACCATCACAAATAACAGACAAATAAGAAAGCAATTAGTGGTCCTCTTCCAACTTCCGACGCTTTGCTGGAGTCTCATCTGCAGGCGACCACCGTCTTCTGCATTCGTCAGCGCCGGTGTTGACATCGTCCGCATCACCATCTACACTGCGACGGTCCTCGGCTTCATCCCTCGACGAACGACGCAGGTGCTGCGCATTACAGATGTTCGACTCCGGTTGAATGCGCGAGTTCTGGTTTATTAACACAACAGGAATCTTTAGAGGCATACAGCGCATGGCAAAATTTTGAATGGGTACAACGTATGAATTGCACCAGCTACCACCTTCTTCAACAGGAAATAAAATTTCATTAATGTTCATATCTTTCAGCTGCGCAAACAAAAAACCAAGACATTCATCCAGCTTTTTCAGGCGGTCGTCCAAATTATCGCTTGTTAACCCGCTCACGTAATGTTTGTCCGTGCTAGATCTTAATTGTTTCATGGCAATTTCATTGTTCTCCAACGATTTGCCTGGTCCGAAATGAGCAATCAGATATATAATTGTAGGTCCCACATCACCGCTCCTCACGACGATGGATCCTGTACGATCGCAGTCAGCTGTGATTGCCCTTGACGTAGAAAACATCCGCCTCCGGCATCTGTAGAGATCAGCGTGTGCGTACTCTCTTTCCAGCACGCCAGAGGTTGCGTAAGCGGTCTTTCCACATGCATTGGCTACAACACAAACTGCAGTTTCTTTATTCAGATCCGGGCGAATAATAACACCCTGGCGCATGACCAGAGGATACATACGGCTGGGCTCGTGTTCACTGATGATAGCTGCATCCATCGAAGTTTCAAGGGTCCTTTCTCTCTCCTCTGCGCTCATCCTCAAAGTCGTTTCTTGGGACATTTTTGCGTGTTCACACACCACAGTGTCTGTCGAAGTAGTGCATTCCCTCAGCTCTTCCAACCTCGCTTTATATCGCAAACTTGGCCCCCCGCCCCCCATACATGTTTTCACTTGCGCAGTTTAGTCACAAGTCGGTAACCCGTTTCAAAACCGATAGTCTGTCGATTATACAGACAAGCAAGTCTGCGATATTTACCAATAGCACGAATTGTTTCTTCTTGTGATGCGTGGCTCAGGTCTTCCATTGCATTGTCGGCATCTTGGCGGTATGCTTGGTCCGATTGATTTGCAAGAAAGGCTTGGTAGGTCTCCCACAACGATACGATAATATCATGTTTGTACTGCGAGCGGTAAAATCGTATCATTTCTTTTCGCAGTTCGACAGCGAGAGCGCGCGTCGATGCATTATTATCACCAACCGCGTTATCGTCGGCGCTGGTTGTGACGGCGCTGTAATGCGAAGATGCGCTGTCGAGAAGTTCACCGTTTTCGCTCATGGTTGTGTATTCGACAGTCTCGACTGGTACATGTGCTGAAATGCCTCGCATTATATCCTATCTGAACGGTGTTAATAAGAGTTCCAACGCATCTTTTTCCGCATGTGTTTAGAGGCAAATGCTGGCATCAATTTTGTGCTTCCACCGCCCTTATAATCACGTCCTGAGAGAAACCGCTTGGCCGTTGGATTGCGCACATACTCAAGAGGTATCGGGGCAAAGCTGTGTAATAATCTTAATAAATCCTTTTCTTTGAGCGAAAGCGATGTGGCCGATGTCATGTATTTGATTACATCAAGTATATTCAGACCCGACACAGGTGATTGTAGCTGACCCATCTCATCCCAACGAATTAGAGGTTGTTGTTGATAAATCCCCAGGAGAGATTTAGCATAATCCTGTTGTGTGTTTAAAAAAAAAACACCAACCAAGTGATCTAACGATGGGTTTAATGATTTAGACGGCGTATTATTTGTAGGCATTCTCTGCAAGACATCAGTTGGAAGAGGCACTGTCATCGCATCATGATTACAATTTTTTTCTTTCCTCCTCTTCTTCCTAATTTTCGAAATGCGGTGTGAAACACTTGACGGTTTTCCTGGTTCGGTGGCCCCCCTACGCCCGCGCCCGCCCCCGCGTCCGCCCGCGCATGGACCTGCGTCAGAGGTGCTCGCGCGCGCACCGCACCTAACGCGGCCGCAACCGTTTAGCGCGGGAGTATTGCCGCGGGTCATGCTCTCGTTTACTCTCGTTGCCGTCTCTTTGGACTTTGATTTTTTCTTTGACTGTGCTTCTAATGCAAGTTTCCTATTGTCGTCATCGCTAATAGCTACATGTTCCGATGCTTTCGATATCAGATGGCGATCGACCACAGATTTTGGAACCAGACAAAATTCTTTCATTTCTGTTAAATCAGAGCGGTAAATGCGTTGATCGCAAGCGGCAATAGCATGGATAAGATATTTCCTCCCACGCGCGATGAGAGAATTTTTCTTTTCTTTTTTACAGATGTTCGTTTAAGAGATACTGTCTTAATCGCCTCCCGATGTCTTTTTAGCTTTTTGATAATGTTCTTCTCCGATGTTAGATTTTTCTTTAAAAAGTTGGAAAACACCTCTGCAATGCAGCTAACTTGTTCTTTATTTAATTGTAATATAAAGTCAGACCGTCGCTTCGGCTTTAATGAACAAATAAGCTTTAACACATCAATGTGCTGCGGTGTGAGAGACTGCTTTGTCATGATCCTGAACGCATGTCATCAATCGTAATGTATGAATTAAACTTGTCTGGATAGCCAATCCAGCGTACAAGATATTCTCTTTGCTGTTTAGACTTGTTCCAACGTGAGGATAATATTTTATATGGGTGATAATTGGGCACGACAGACGGAACGAGTTCTTCACGATAAAACAAACCCTGAATTGCCTCACCGCTCAGATCTTCTAGATAATAACCAACAATGTTTTGACGGCAATCAACACGGCGGATTTTAAATATCTCCTCCGTATTTTGTATTTCGTAACCTTTGCGAAATACGTCCGTGTTAGAGCGTGCTGCGATACGCACGGTATCCCCTACTTTAAGCTTCTGATTGCTGGATGTTGAACGGTCTTTTTTTATAGCCCCATTCAACGATGGAGCGTACATTTGTCGAAAGAGATGCCGGCACTGCGCCTGTGTATAACGACGGTGAACTTTGAAAGGAGTAGCTCCTTTCAGACCGGCATGCGCGCGCTTGTTGTAGGCGGACACAATGTCTTGGAGCGCATCAACATATCGCAGCGTATTTTTAAGAGTTAGATATTTATAAATGCGTTCCTTGAGGGTTCTTACATGTCTTTCAGCGATGCTTGCCTTTATTTCTTTCGAGCACTCGCACAGTAATGCATTCATCGTGTTATTCACAAATTCGCGCCCTGCGTCTGTAAACAACCGAGTTAAACCTCTAGAATCGACCGTATCTAAAACAGATCGCATTGCTTGTGCTACCTCGGTTTTATTTTTACTTTTTAATGTTCTAACTTGCATGAAGCGGCTAAACACATCTATGAAAACCAACAAATAAGCAGTCTTGTCGTTTTGTCTTGACAGATTGTGCATATCTGCCAAATCACATGTTAAGATTTTGCGCGGGCGCGTTGCCATTGTTTGCCGGCGGGGGAACTTTTTCCGGGTTTGTCTGTGAAGAGTGTATGCGCGTTGAGATGACAAATATTCTTTCACATCCGACAGTGTAATGTTATTCCTGCCCAGACGCGTGCGCGCAGTATTCAAAAGCGATTGTATACCTCCTAAACCACATGGTTGTCTATAGTCTTCATACAAGTCCTTTAGGACTTGCATTGCACTGTTGGAAATTACCATTGGTAGACAATTTGATAAGGAAAATATTCGCAGAGGATATTACTGCGAAACTGAAGCTTTTCCGGAGTTTCACACCCGAGGTCTACAAGTAAATAGCTGCGAGGTGTCAAAAGAAGACTTCTCTTATATAGCTCTAGAAATCGTTTGGCGTCGCTTTTCCCATAAATCTGTCGACCCAGACATTCGATTTGTCCGAGATCTCTCTGTTTCAGCAAGATAAAATGAGAAGTGTTCAGCGAAATATTTCGACTGTGTTTCCCGTTCATAAACACATTTTGAACAACCAATATAACAGACACGTTTTCGTGTCGTCCCTTTGTGAATGCATTACTTACAATTTGGTTGCTAGCTGCTTCAATAAAACAATCATCCAATATGTACAAAATGCGATCGCCTGGATTTGTTTTGTGTTCTGTTGGATCTATAATATCTTTACTGACAACAAGTTTTCCAGATAGAGAGGTTTCTTTTTCGAGAGGGTGGGAATCACTCCCGCATATAATTATATAATCAAACTGTTCTTGATAATGCATAACAATTTTTGAGGCTAAGTATGTCTTCCCGGAATTGGTAACACCTGCAATTATCACCCTTGCAGGGTGAGCAGTGAGGTTGAGCGTGTCGCTCTTAAAGCAGGGATATGAAAAGTTATGTTCCATGGTGAAGGTCTGAAATGAAAATGACACAAAGATCACATGTTGGGTCTCTTTTATTGTTAAGATTTTACAGAGTATAAATACCTATATACAGTTTTAAATAAAATATGGTACACACACACACACACACACACACACACACACACACACACACACACACACACACACAACCTCTCTTTGATTGGCAAACATGTTGAAACTTGTAATTTTACTCGTCACTTTCACTATTGTCTTCTTGTGCTTCCTCGAGAATGAAGGGGTTTCCTGTTAGGGTTTTCCTGCGTTTTCGAGTTGCTGGTTTGCCAGTGTGCCGCTGTCGTCGTCTGTGTTGTCTGTGTTCTTGCTGGGGAATGTTTGCATTATCTCGCACAAGAGGAGGGAAATGGGTTGAAACAAGGTGTTGTCTTCCCCTCCACAGGTTGTACAATCTTTCACCGGTTGGATTCCTTAATTCTTGTCTAATTACATCGGGTTGTCTTGCCTCCGTCGTCGCTGTCGCTACCTCCTCCTCTTCCTCCTCCTCCCCCTCCTCCCTCTCCTCGTTCCTCACCCCCTTCTCGCCTGCGGCGTTCATACCTATGTTCTCTGTCTCTTCTCGATCACTTTCACTCTCTGCTTGACGGTGTTCAATGTCAGGATGCCCGTATGCAAGCGATTTGTATGCATTTACATACCAACGTTTGTCGTCATACAATGACAAGCCACGTTTTCTGGTTCTTGTGGTAGTCATTTGACCGTTAACATTTGTGATGCTCACCTGATCGAATTTATGCTCCTCTTTTTGAAAAAGAATGCGACGAAAGTTGTCGTGTTTCAGCCTTCTCTTTTCAGAACGGCATATTCCCTTTGTACCCGAAGTTGACTGTCCATTATCCAGGAAAAGAGAATATGTCTTAGGTTTCAGACATATTGCCTCCTTGATGGGAATTTCCCCAGTCTCGGATTTTAACAAACCGAGCTTTCCCTTAACTGTTTGATTGTACAATGGATGGTCCTGACAAAAGTTAGAAGTGTCAATCCATTCTTTCAGAGGAGACATTGCAAAATCTGTAAAGATGTTATCTGTTTCCACAGAGAGAATATAGCTGTCAGTATCAGAATAGCAGAGCTTTACCCTCTCTCCGTAAAGATGTTTTAACACTTTATAAAAAAACTCATAGAGTTTATATTTGGCCAGTTCCAGAATGGTAAAGCCTACATACTGAGGATACATCATTGAGACAGACTTTGCTGATGATATAGATATTACCCGATTCGGAGCCAGGGGAATGATCCTTTTGAAACGAGGATCTCTAATCTTTTTCAAAAATGTAGAGGCTTTACAGACCATGTGGGCCTTCTCCAACCTTTTCAGCGGGTTCATCAAACATCTGCCGAACACGCTGTTAGACAGCGTTTTGAAACATAGCTGTTGAGCTTTGTCAGTGGCTTCGCGACGGGCCTTAATGTTTTCGTGAATAAAAGGCTGCAGATATTCACGTTGCGAAAATTCATAGACCTCGTGCATGTGTTCCACTTTCACTCCTAGCTGGATTAGGAGCTGCAAATGCTTCAACAGAATAAGGTAATTCCGCTGCGGTAGGTTGGATGCGACGAGTTTTACATTTTTGGATGGAACGCGTCGGTTCTGAGAGGTTGAGATCTTTATTGTACGGAGACAAATCTTGGTGTCTTATGTTCATGTGGTGGATAAGAAGGGGCAGGTCATCCGTTTTTCTTGCCACATCGGGTGCAATATATAAGTCAGCCTCTATCCAATGGCCGATATCACCGCTTTCATCGTGTTCGGACAAACCCTTTACCACAAACTCCGTTTTCTCATCGAGAGATAATTTCCGAATATTGCCGTATGGCAATTTTTCAGACATTACCGTGGCATATAGACTATTAAAGTCCAGATATAACAGGTATGAGCTTTTTTCCTTTTCAGGATCAAAGCCGGGGTTTACAAGCGGGTTATTGGCCTCTGTATATGGGCGAACACACGTTGTCAACCCTCCCCTGACAGAGCGCTCAATTTTGCGAGCCAGCTCTGGATCTGAAATGAGCTCGAGTTCGGCTTTTGTCATTTTCAGAAATGCATCATATGCATACCCAGGAAGACTCACGTAATTTACCATGTCGAGATTGTACTTTGTTAAAAGCGTTGACCTCCACTCAATAAGCACATCGGCAAGCAAACCGACATCCACGCGGAGATAATAATCCGCATAATCACCGAGCGTGCGACATTGAGCTGCTTCCCACACTTTCAGAGCGTTGTCGTGTTCCTCCTTTGCGGGTGATTCTCCTATAAGAGAACTATAGAAATGCTCAATAGAAGCCAGATTTGCATCCTCGAGCTTCCCTTCCCGGTCAGGAGTAATGAATGAGCTTCAGGGGGGAGGTGCTGTATGAGGTGTTTTGAGTACTTTAACGGGAGCCCACTCTCAATGTGTGTCTTGGCGAGGGAGCTTAAGCTACCATTCATGAATGCCATACTGTCGAGGAATTTTAGATTTCCAACGCTTACACTGTGGTACTTAAGACCCTGTTTAACAAGCACACTGATGTTCACATTGACTTGCATCTCCTTAAGCACCAATCCAAGGTCGTACGAATGATTGTGTGCAATGCACGACATTTGAGTGTAATGATTTCTCATTTGAACATTAAACCTGGCACAATATGCTCCGAGATAGTTATTGTGTTCTTTGGTGTGGTCATGGTGGCGGTGTTTCTGTTTCGGGTTGGTAAATTTCTGATGACATAACTGACATGTACTTGCGTTGTTATGCAAACGCACGTGTTCGTTCGACATGTGGAGAGGATAGGAGGGCATGGCATTCACAATATCACTCCATTTGGTTGATAGGGTGTTTACAAAATGTGTGGCAGCATCGAAGCCTTTGTAAGTAGAGCTGTGCACGATATCGCCTCTTCTATCAATAATGATAAACCCATAGGCAAATGCTTTGTGATGTGATACACATCTGCCTCCTGCTTGTGTTTTATCCATGTACGCCTCAAAGTCATACACACAGATGTGCGATGGACTGTATGCTTTCCCGTAGTTTGTAAAGGAAAGTTTGCTACCAGGGCGTGGGTATGTTACCTGAACTGATGACTTGCACCCTGAACTATGGTTATCGGCCTCCGCTTGTGTATGGTAGGGTGAGAAACATGTGCGACAAAAGTGTTTTTCAGAGGTTCTGCCTCTGTATGTGAATGCGTCCACAAATCTATTAAAGTTTGTGATGAGGCACGCATGCTCATTTTCAAGCAGGAGGAGATGTATGATTACCCGCTTCTTGTTGTCATCTCTTCCTTTCCTCACTTGTGAGAGACTGTAGCGGTTATCTTTTTCTCCAAGATTCTTGAGAATACTATACACATACAGAGAAAGGTTGTTATCCCTCTCCAATTCTCCGAGTGTTTCCCAGCTAATAGGGAGCTTTTGTGCATCATATATAACATGGCGCGCACACTTGTCGGGAGTATCAACTCGTCTGTGCATATTTTTCAGGCTGGTGTCGCTCGCCAGCAATTTCCCCGCGGCAATAGATTGTATAACACAATCATTATCACTGTTAGGGTTGAAGACAAGGTGTCTCCCTCTAGCATTTGCAGGATATGCAACATACCTCCCAATTGCTTGTGGAACGACAACCCGCGATATGGTAATGTTGTGAGCAGTAATACGCTCTAAATCAAGCCCGCTCCCTTCATCGGTAATCCAGTCTTCCAGCCGAGTTTCCACTTTCTCGCTCCACCCGCGCACTGCTCGCCTGCATTCATCGTCCGATGTGAAAATATAACTGGGTAGAGTGATGTTTTTCTCTATCTCTCTGACTTCACCTGTTGTAAGGTCTGTTTTGGTGAGTACCAGTGAAAATCCTGCAAACGCTTTGGCAGCTGGGGGTGGGAGCCCTAGAGTATGTCGATGTGTTTGCAGGATATCGACAAAATATTCTTCGTGTGCGCGAAGGTAATCAGAGGGGTCTGGCTGGTCTTGATCGGGAACACTAAAACCAAGTCTTACGCACGCACCTTCAAATAGATCCTGCCGCTGTATAATGTGCGGCGTTTCTACAATATTGTCATTGCAAGTATCTTCTGCATCACTATCGCTATCACTGTCACCATACTTGCTTGCTCTGTTGCACACTCGTTCAGGGCGAACGCGAGAAGGTCCTGGCTGCACATCCGGAGTTTTGCAGCGAGGGCGCGAGGGACCCGGTTGCGGAGACGCGGATCTACGGTAGGGTCGTGAGGGACCCGCCTGAGGCAATTGTGTTCTGCAGTGGGGGCGCGGTGAATGAGCTCGGCGTGCAGAGTCGGAAGAGCAAGGTTGAGCACCGGGCGGGCCGTGCTGGGGAGCTCTGGACGATCTCGAGTTGCCTGTGTGCAAGGGTATTGATGTTTTATTATTTCATCTTTGCCAGTAATTAGAAACAACACTGTTATTCAGAGAAAATTAAATAAACGTTAGTGCATGCTTGATGTTTGCAACTTACCTTGTGAGAGGGGCTGGCGAAGAGATATTTTTGCACCCTTAGAAGCCTTTCCAACGCCACCTGTGTGAGATGGAATGTTAGCTGTTTATATTTAATTTTACGGTAGGGTTGAATAAATTTCAAACACCAATAGGTTTAGAACACGGGTTCACCATAAAAATTATTTTGTCTTACCTCGGTGGCAATGCTGGCGGTGTCGATGAAATCTTGTCGTAGGAATGTGTTGATTGCAACCCTGACATAGCAGGCAAAGATGGTTTTCACTCAACTTTTGACCGCAGTTTTCACAAAAGCATGCAGTTCGAGCCATGGTTTGTGCTATTACGAGTGGGACAATACTAGTGATGTGGAGAGTTCATTCTGTCCTTTTATATCGGAGGGTTACAGGTGCATTTCGAAGAGGTTGTATTTACACATATTTTTTTTTTTATGTGTCTGTGATTTTTCATTATCGGAAAACGCGGTTTCAGATGCGGATTTGAGCGTCGTACACACATAAAGTGTTGACATTCAGATAAGATCTATA
>NC_091559.1:19813659-19818659 GCF_042767895.1 Penaeus vannamei | reverse complement strand
CTGAATCCGTATTGCTGAGGAAAAAATGAGGGAGACCCATCGGCGAAGTGGAGGCCGAGAAAGGGTCGGAAGGAGCACCACTGAATCACGAGAAGAGAGGGGCATGCGTCAACGGGGAAATGGGGCTGGGCTGAAGGGCGAGGAGGGCGCGAGAGCGGAGGGGAATTCTCCGGCACTCTTGGCACCCGCGTCACGTCGGGAGAATGGGAGGAGAGTCGGGATGGAAACGAGCGCCAGCAAATAAGCACCTTAAGAGAATGAGATACACAGGGGAAGGGAAGAGGACGGCGAACTTAGGGAGGCGGAGGGCGGAGGAAAATGGATTCCCCCCAAAGCGCCATTACCGCATTGTTGATAAAATTGTAAACAAAACATGCATTTGTAACAAAGAGTAAAAATAGAAAATCCGAAAGAAAGGAGACACCGATAAACAAGCCTGACGTCCGAGCCTCTCACCAGGAAGAAAGAACCAAGACACTCGCACTGACCTGACTCTCACACCGCTGTAGTTTGCATTTGGAACCCACATTAACATCGCATTTGAGCGAGGAGCCAGGCCGTCCTCCCGCTCCTAACCGACTTGGCCCGGCATTTCCCATATTCTTCGAGCATTCCTCTATCCCTCTTATATCTTAAGGCCCCTTCTATTTATCCCTTCTCCTCCTGTTCCTTTTCCCCTTTCTGGTTTCCCCTCATTGCTAACTCAATCCCGGTTGAGTCCCCAATAAGGTTAACGGCACAATCTATAGGTTGCGGTCGCGGATATTGCTTGATACATATCACAATGTCCCCGCACCCTGCCCTTCAGGGGCTTCGGCTGAAGAGGAAAGCAGGGGCGTGGGAGGCGCTCGTGTCCGCCCACCCCCTCTGCCGCGTGGGTGCTTTTGCTTGGCCGTTTTTGCTTCGTCAGTTTCTGCATCTGCACTTGTAACAATCAGTAGCTATTCGAAGTCATAATGCAAATGATAATATCAATAGTGATAAGGATACTGTTACCAGTAACAACTGCAGTTATTATATCAAGTGTGACGATTGTGACAGTTACAGCACTAACGCTAATACTATTGAGGATGATAATGATAACAACAATAGTAACAATAAAAATGGTGATGAGGAGGGGTTACGTTTGCTGCTTCTGGTAAAAAGTTGAAAGTAATAATTATTATGAAGTTGACAATAAGGAAAATGATGGCGATAACTAAGCACAAACGCCACTAATCAATTTTCAGCTTTTCAGTATCGTGCACACACACACACACACACACACACACACATACACACACACACACACACACACACACACACACACACACACACACACACACACACACACACACACACACACACACACACACACACACACGCACACAACCTTAATCCTTCTAGACTTTGGCAACGAGAAGCCTGCTCCTGAGAAGCGTCACTCCGATGTAAATGCTGATCTGGCAACACTGCAGCCCTGCAGCGGCCCGAGACAAGCTCTCGTTTCGCCCGCAATGATTTATTTACAATCCCGACTACCAGCTCGCGACGGGACAGAACAAGTGATAATCGTATTGATAATGATAACAGGAATTACTGATACTTATAAGGGTGCAGTGGTGATGTTGCTGATATAGCAGTGAAAATAAGATGGCTGAAAATAATGAAATGAATATTGACAATGATGGTGATAGTGATAGTAATGGCAATCGTAATTATTGCTATGATAATGGATGTAAGATGTAATAATAATGATGATGATCGCTGATGATAAGACTAATAATATGAGAAATAGTAATAATAATAATAATGATATGATAATAGTAATAATAATGATAACAATAATGATAATAATTATAATGAAATGATGATAATGATAGTAACAATATTAATGATAATAATGACAATAATGACGATAACAATGATGATGATAATAATGATGAAAGTAATATTTCCAAGAGTAATAATAATAATGATAATGGTAATGAAGATAGATTATAGTAACAGTGATGACGATAATGATAACAATAATGATGTAATAATACAGATAACAATAATATCAGCAACAATAATTACAACAGCAATGATAATAATAACAGAACCAACAAAAAAGTAATAACGATAATGAGAACAATGACAATGATAATGATAATGATAGTAACAATAATACTAGTATTGATGATGATAAAAATACTTTTACTACTACTAATGATAGTAACCATAATAATAGCGATATTAATAACAACGATGGTGATGATAATAATGAAAATAATATTAAATAATAATTGTAAAAGTAGTGATAACGGTATTAAAGATAATAATAACATTAATAATAATAATAATAATGATAATAATAATAAAAATGATGGTAATGATAATGCTAATAGTGGCAATAATAATAACAACATCAATAATGATATTGATATTAACAATGATGAGAATAATAATGATGTTAAGGGTAATAATAATAATAATATGATTAGAATGACAAAAATAATGTTAACAACGATATTAATATTGATAATAATGATAATGTCAAACAGTGATAATGACGATGGCAATGATAATGATACTAACAGTAAAATAACGATAATAATGATGATAATGAGCATGATGATGACAATGATGTGCTGCTGCTGCTGCTGATGATGATGATAATGACAATGGTAGCTACAGTAATGATAATGTTGACATTAATGATAATAACAATAACTAAAAGCACTCAGCGCATACCACTGCCAAGGCAATAGGTCCCTGATGCAATAAAAAATATTCACACTTAAAGAATTACATTAAAATCACTTTTCCCAAATACTCAGGTGACGTCCGCAAACCAAGTCTCTTTGGTGGAGGCAAGATAATAGGGGTAACTGATGCAATCCAAAAAAGTCGGATCACGATTCGGATCACCGCCAAAGATTAATGAAATCCAAGACAAGCATAAACACACCTCTGGTAAAATTTTCATTATGGTCTGTTCAAAACATTTTGTTGCATTTGCAGGGGTAACTCATGCAATCCTTAAAAAATTGCTGAATCCAGATCATGATCCAGATCACCACCAAGATTTAATGGAATCTAAGTTAGGCTAAGACATACTTCTGGTAAAAAAAAAAAAAAATAATCATAACATTCTGAGTTGTCCTTCTAACCAACGAATAAACGAACAAACTAATCAACGCGACCATAAACATAACCTCCTTGGTGGAGGTAACAACAAAAGGGATGGTAATATTGATAACAATGATAATAATAATGATAATTATTATAATAGCATTAATAAAAATACATTTTCTTAAAAACAACAATATTTAATGATTATAAATAAGTGATAATGATAATCATGATAATAATAAAATAATAACAACAAAGAAAGTAATAATAATATTGATGACAATAAAAGAGTAGGAATAAGAATAGCAATACTACTACTGCTACTACTACTATAATAATAACAATAACATTAAAAATATAGTAACAAAAATAGTAAGAATTATCATAATCACTAGTAATTATGATAATGATCACGATGATTATTTTAAAAATATGATATTAACAATAAAATGTATAATAATGAGTCTCTTAGTAGCAGAAATACCAATAATAAATGTGTTTATAAGAATGGTATTACTACTACTAACTATAATGATAATAGTAGTAAATAATAAGAATAATGATGATACAGTGAAAATAACATTCATATACAATAACAAAATACAATACTAACAATGATAATAAAAATGAGAAAAGAACGATAAAACAAAGAACATTATTATTACTAACAGTTTTTACTATTTTCATTGACTATACCTTTGGAAAAAAACATCAAAATTATGCATTTTCTGCTTCCTTTAAATTCACTTGGATGGAACCAGCATATAGGCTAATAAAGTCGACGAACAATGGTTTCTCATTGTAACTCCTTAGATATTAGAGGAATCTTGGAGATTATAATACGTTTTGTTATGTGGCTTTGGGGCTGACGGCCTGCCTTTTTCGTTATCTTCCTAGGATGTATGAATTGTCAGATATGCATTTTCTCAGAACCGTCGTGCTGGGGCAAAAGTTCACTGGGCTTCCCCAGTGGTACTAACCTAGAGATGATGTGGAAAAGGGATTGTGGAATCCTTTTAATCCTTGTCCTTTTACTGCAGTCACAGTAAAAGGACAAGGTTGGGTGTCTGTCTCCATCGGTCTTGGGCTTCACTGTATTTCATTAAGTCATCTCCACTGTCGTCGCAGCCAGAATTGTGAGAGGACAAGTGAAGGCAGCGCGTGAAAGGTGTTTTTAGACCATAAATATGATGGTCTGACAACACCTTTGGACGCACAGGCCTTCGGATGCCATACTGCTTCCAGTCTCAGGAAAGAAAGTGGCAACTCACCCTGGACTTTAAGATACTCCGGTATGTCGTTCCCTTTTTATTCTGGTCAGCTGGCTGTGACGTGCATTTTTTTCTAGAAATGAACTTGCAATTATCACCACTTCTTATCTTTTTCTCAAAAGAGATTTTATGAATGGAAGCATTCCAGATTTTGGGTGAGTTGTCAGATTAGGTACAGTGTAGTAGAATTTGCTAAGGCATAACTTCTCAATATTATAAAATCAGTTTTCGAAAAAAAAAAAAAAAATCAACAGGAGGTGAACATAATAATCACTGGCAGGAAATAGGGAAAAATGATGGTGAAGCAGTGAAATAACATATATAATGAAATGTGTTATCAGTTACTCATGAATGCATACATATTTGCAATTCAAGCTTTCAAGGAAACGCGGACCACCGCGATTTGATTATCAAAAGTACTTAAATCTCGTCACATTTTTTCGCCGAAACGATAATTGATTTACCAGTTAACCATCACTGGTAACCATTAAGCGATTAACCATCACCTTTATTAACTCGTTGTTTCTTTTTTGTACCCTTATAAATAAATTATAAATGAAAAATACTTATCGCCAAAATGTGAGCGAAAAATGTTCATGCTGCTTGACCATCACTCCTTGATGTGTTGTATTC
>NC_091559.1:19749470-19759470 GCF_042767895.1 Penaeus vannamei | reverse complement strand
GGGGCCGAGGTGTAGTCGGGCATATCTTCAACTTTGACAAATGCCTTTGGAATCGGCGCTGTAAAAGTTCGCCTAAGGTGTGATACATATTCAAAGAGTGGTACCACTTTTGGAGGACACAAATCTCTCGAGAACAGGACCAAATAGAAAGTTGATCGACCAATTGTTGGAAAGGTCCTCTCGAAGCAGGTCCTCTCGGTAATGGAATCATCTGAGTCGTTTGGCGTTTTGCCAGAAATGCGTTTTTTCTCTTTTTTTAGCCTCAACGAGCTAGGAATTAGAAAACCTAGAATAAGAAAGGTCTTCGATACACCCATAGAACTGCCAAGTTAGATTGTAGTAGGTCTAGCACAAGCTGAGTTGCAGAGAATCAATGAATAGCCCAGATCATACTGGACAATACACTAATGTTCTTCAAAATGTATATATATATATATATATATATATATATATATATATATATATATATATATATATATATATATATATATATATATATATATATATATAGCTTCCGTGCCCCTTCCTCTCCTTCTCTTAGCTTCTGTGCCTCTTCCTCACCCTCTCCTAGCTTCTGTGCCTCTTCCTCTCCCTCTCCTAGCTTCTGTGCCTCTTCCTCTCCCTCTGCTAGTTTCTGTGCCCCTTCCTCACCCTCTGCTAGCTTCTGTGCATCTTCCTCACCCTCTCCTAGCTTCTGTGCCTCTTCCTCTCCTTCTCCTAGCTTCTGTGCATCTTCCTCACCCTTTCCTAGCTTCTGTGCCTCTTCCTCTCCTCCTAGCTTCTGTGCATCTTCCTCACCCTCTCCTAGCTTCTGTGCATCTTCCTCTCCTTCTCCTAGCTTCTGTGCATCTTCATCACCCTCTCCTAGTTTCTGTGCCTCTTCCTCTCCTTCTCCTAGCTTCTGTGCATCTTCCTCACCCTCTCCTAGCTTCTGTGCATCTTCCTCACCCTCTCCTAGCATCTGTGCATCTTCCTCACCCTCTCTTAGCTTCTGTGCATCTTCCTCACCCTCTCTTAGCTTCTGTGCATCTTCCTTACCCTCTCCTAGCTTCTGTGCATCTTCCTCACCCCCTCCTAGCTTCTGTGCCTCTTCCTCACCCTCTCCTAGCATCTATGCCTCTTCCTCACCCTCTCCTAGCTTCTGTGCCTCTTCCTCACCCTCTCCTAGCTTCTGTGCATCTTCCTCACCCTCTCCTAGCTTCTGTGCATCTTCCTCACCCTCTCCTAGCTTCTGTGCCTCTTCCTCACCCTCTCCTAGCTTCTGTGCCTCTTCCTCTCCTTCTCCTAGCTTCTGTGCCTCTTCTTCTCCTTCTCCTAGCTTCTGTGCCTCTTCCTCACCCTCTCCTAGCTTCTGTGCCTCTTCCTCACTCTCTCCTAGCTTCTGTTCCTCTTCCTCACCCTCCCCTAGCTTCTGTGCCCCTTCCCCTCCTTCTTTTAGCTTCTGTGCCTCTTCCTCACCCTCTCATAGCTTCTGTGCATCTTCCTCACCCTCTCCTAGCTTCTGTGCATCTTCCTCGCCCTCTCATAGCTTCTGTGCCTCTTCCTCACCCTTTCCTAGCTTCTGTGCCTCTTCATCTCCCTCTCCTAGCTTCTGTGCCTCTCTCTCTCTCTCTCCTAGCTTCTGTGCCTCTTCCTCTCCCTCTCCTAGCTTCTGTGCCTCTTCCTCTCCCTCTCCTAGCTTCTGTGCCTCTTCCTCTCCCTCTCCTCCCTAGCCTAGCCTAGGCTAGGCTACCCTGGCATCCATTCTTTTCCTTGTTACTTCAGCTGTTCTTTACTCTTATTTTCTTATTCTATACTTTCTTCTTACTCCTTTGTGCCCCCCAGTAACTTTCTCCCTCCTGTATCTTTGCCTTGTACTTCATGTTTTGTCACAGAATGCCTAGACCCTAAGCCTCCCTGCCTATCTAGTGATGGGTTTTTCTTTACTTCATTCCTTCTTCTTCTATTCCTTTTCCTTTGCCCTAAACCTCATTCCTGTTCCTTTTTTTCCCTTAGCCTAGCCCTTCCTTATCCCATATGCTGCCCTATGCCTGGCCTACGGAAAATTATGAAGATCCTGGAGGACATGGAACACATGATCAGTTGGCACTCCTCATCCCTTATGCCTTGCCCTATTAGCTTTTCCTCTGTATACCGGGCAGTAATTGTATGGTATTTTCATTTTTAAAGTAATCATTTTAATCCTGAATTCTTAATTTACGTTTCTTTTTAATTATTAGTGTCGGGCATTTTAGAAATCTTTGTTTTTGTTTACCAAAGAGCCGCCTTTTTTATTGTTCTTTTAATCTAATTTGCTTATAGTTTGATCCTAGTTTAACCTTTTATATATTTTAATTTGTCTTCCCTGTTCATTTTCGGAAAGCTGTGATTCACAAGCTAGATAAAGCATTGGTTTGTTTATGTTTACGATTTTTTTTTGTTTCTGGCACAATTCTCCTCTTATTTTTAGATGTTGGGCATTTATTTTCTATTTTATGCTGTATGATATCGATTTTTATGCATTTTATGTAACTGACAGGATTTGTGTGTGTGATATATTTGCCATATATTTTTTTATTATTTTTTTAATTATTTGTGATTTTTATAATCAAGATTTGCTTTTTACTGTCTTTTTCTTGTATTTCATATCATCATCATTGTGAATTGTATTTTAAATATTTGTTTTTATTGAAAGTTTTGTGCTGCTTTGTCCCTCCCGCTATATAAGGGGAGGGTTCGCCTAAAGAAAACGAATGTTAAGTCTGAACTTGTGCTTCACGTGTCCCTCTATGGATCTTACAGTGAGATGGCGTCGAACCAGAGATAAGGTTGTACCTGAACTTGTTACTTGCCTGTTTTAATGAAAGCTGGGTGTTGTAAAACAGTGAATATTGATACTGCATATACAGATAGTAAAATCATGCATCACCACACTAACCCCTTGGCAGACCCACACTTCCTTGAGGGCTTTTAAGGGAACCCGGTTTTTTTTTTTTTTTTTTTTTTTTTTTTTGTTGTTTTATTGTTTTGGGGGGTAAACAGGGCCCACCTGTCCCGGCCCTTAAGCTCATCATTTAGATGATGCATTTTTTGAGAGGCCCCTTCACACAGATACCCTTACAACCACATTAGTAACACAATATTATACAAAATAAGGAATGGATAGGGCATGGAAATAAGGTGTGAAGTAAGGGTGTGTTTGACTTATT
The DNA here is from genome assembly GCF_042767895.1 of Penaeus vannamei. NCBI lineage: Eukaryota > Metazoa > Arthropoda > Malacostraca > Decapoda > Penaeidae > Penaeus > Penaeus vannamei. Next base: position 19,756,282 of record NC_091559.1, on the reverse strand, counting down.
TCTGGTCAGTTTAAGATTTTGTTTCTTTGTGTTGTAAAACAAAGATTGGCAGCGAGATATTTTGTATTGGAAATTAAGTAGTGTTTATTTTTTAAGCTGCGCGTACTTTTGAATTTGAAAGAAGGTAACTCGTATGTTAGGTATAGGTGGGCATAGAGAGGGCAGTAGTTAATCTGGCTCTAATGTGGTTCACTTACTTTACGACTTCATGGCTGTGCAGATAACTGTTTACGAAAAGATGGCGAGGGAGGTGGGGCGTGCGGTTATGCGAGGGTGGCGTTGTAGAGTGCAAGAATATATCTTCAGCGACTTCGTCAGGAGGGTAGCACAGACGAGAATAGTCAGCATGAAGCAGTAGGGCAGACATAGTGCGGGTAGGCATGGATTAGAAGAGGATTCGTTAGCGATGGCTGGTTGTTAACATTAGTGTCGGTGAATTGGAGTTGAGGTTTGGCCAGCCACCAGATGTCAACGACACGTGAGATGGACATGGTGGGTAATAGAAGGGGTCTTGGCTTGTGAGTTAATAATGGACAGTGGAAGTGAGACCCCCAAGACCCCGGCTTCCCAGGTAACGAAGGCAACTCCATGTGTCATTGTCTGTCTGCCGTCTCTCTCTCTCGCTCTGACGAGGCGTTTCCTTTCATGCAGTGGCTCTTTTAGAAGGCAGGTGCTTCCACAAAGCAAAGGCTTGTGCCCGCTCAAGGAAGAAGATAGGTAGCTGCTGGAAACAGAGCTGTGAAGGGTATCATCCGGTCTTTAGCATATTTTTTACAATATAAATATGCATATATATATATATATACATATATATAATATTATATATATATATATTAGAAATATTTATATATATGCATATATATATATATTCGCATATATTATACTTATAAATATACATATATATATATATATATATATATATATATATATATATATATATATATGTATATATATGTATATATATGTATATATATATATATATATAAATATATATATGTGTGTGTGTGTGTATGTATATATATGTATATATATATTTATATATATGTATATATATATGTATATATATATATATATATATATATATATATATATATATATATATAGGATAAAGATGGTAATGAGATAACGGACAAAATGAACAAATGAAGAGATGGGTAGAGCACTACCTAGAGCTCTACTCAAAACAAAATACTGTTTCAGACGAAGCCTTTAATTCATTACCACAGTTACCAATTCTACAAGAACTTGATGCTATGCCCACTATCGAAGAACTGGCTAAGGCGATTGATGCGCTAAAATGCAACAAAGCTCTTGGCTGTGACGAAATCCCACCAGATATCATAAATGCAGGAAAAACAGCCTTGGTGAAACCACTACACGACCTCTTGTGTCAGTGTTGGAACGAAGGCGAAGTACCCCAGGATAAGAGAAATCTAAAAATAATCACCCTATACAAAAACAAAGGTTCTAGGAGCGATTGTAACAACTATAGACGAATAACACTTCTCAGTATAGTTGGAAAGGTGTTTGCAAAAGTTGCACTAGGCAGACTCCAACTCCTGGCAAACTGCATCTACCCAGAATCACAATGTGGTTTTCACGCTAAAAAGATCAACCTTAGATATATTTTCAGTTCATCAGCTTATGGAAAAATGTAGGGAACAACAATAACTTTTGTCGATTAAGCAAAAGCCTTTGACCCTGTGAGTAAAAGTGGTCTCTTCAAGATATTGCATAAAATCGGATGCCCACCAACTCTACTCAGTCATATAATCCTTTCATGCAAATATGAAAGGGACTGTTAGTTATAATGGTGAACTTTCCGAATGTTTTGACATTGTAAGTGGAGTCAAACACGGATGTGTATTGGCACCAACACTTTTTGGCATTTTCTTCTCGATGCTCTTAAAGTATGCTTTTGAAAATTGCAAAGAGGGCATCTACATACACACCAGGCATGACGGAGGGCTATTTAACTTGGCTAGACTATGTGCCAAAACCAAAATTCAACGAGTCCTTCTTAATTAAAGAAATGCTGTTTGCAGACGATGCAGCTTTTGTAAGTCACACAGAACACGGTCTACAAAAATTGATTACCCGTTTTTCCCTTGCATGTCACCAGTTTGGCTTAACTATCAGCATAAAGAAAATGGAGATAATGTCAGTAAATGCAGATTTACCACCATCAATCCTCATTTACAATGAACAGCTTGCAGTTGTGGACTCTTTAAAGTACTTGGGTTCAAGACCGTGCAGCAACCTAACCTTAGACAATGAAATTAAAACACGCATCGGCATGGCATCTGCAATCATGGCAAAACTGTCTAACAGAGAATGGGAAAATAAAAACCTATCACCCCACCAAATTCCAAGTTTACGAAGCTTGTATTCTAAGTACTCTCTTGTATAGCAGTGAAACCTGGAACTGCAATATGAGCCAAGAAAATAAGCTAAACACCTTTTATCTACGTAATACAGGTAGGATCTTGGGCATTAAATTGCAGGACAAGATTACCAACCATGAAGTTCTCCAGAGGAGCAGGACTTTTACCATCCATTGTCTACTCTCTAATAGAAGACTGCGTTGGCTGGGTCATATAAAACGCATGGAACCAAATAGGATTCCTATAGACTTGCTCTTCAGCCAACTGGAAAATGGCACTCGACCCCTTGGCAGACCCCATCTTCGATATACCGGTGTCTGCAAACGTGATATGAAATCAACCAATATAGACATAATCAACTGGGAGAACTTGGCAGTTGATAGGGTAAGATGGAGAGCAGTGGTAAAGAAAGGCGTCGGAACAGCAGAATCAAATCGCCGTAGAGACCACGAGCTCAAAAGACAGCAAAGGAAAGAAGCTATGCATATTCCACTTGGTTCTGGTTCTACCTTCCAATCCAGAAACTGAGAGACAATGTATAGCCAGAACAGGCCTGCACAGCCACCAGCAGAAATGCTCTCAAAACTGAATGGTATACTTATCACGTATATCCATCATCAGCAATGACGGAAAGGAGGCCAACACAATATATAATGTGAAGGCGAAGGCTTTAGTCATAAAGTGCGTTTCGAAGCTGAAAGCTCTTGCTTTGCGCCCGAACGAAACCTGTATTCCCTCCTATTGTGTCTTTGGCGGATCAGAGACATTTGAGATTGCAAAAATCGTGTTGATAGAATCGACCTTTCGAAAGGGACCACGTTCCTTACATAGCGGGATTTTTATTTACTGGAGGCCTCCCTTGTGTATATTATTTTCCATTATTCTAGTCTTCCTGTACCTTGGCCCATGTTGAAAAGAATTCATTACCAGAAAAATTGACATGAAGCAGAATTTTGTAGATATGTCCAATTTAGACACACACGAAATTAACTGCCAAATTCTAAAGTTGAGATCAACTCTGCGATTTCCAGTAAAAAAAAAAAATGTGTTTACATATAAAGGAGGCAAATTGCTCTCGATCTAGTCTAGTCATCTCTGTGTAACTCGTGACAAAGTTGAATATTGTTATTGCTGCCGGCCAAGATGATTGAAATACAAAAGTATGATTAATATAGCAAGCACGAGAATTCGGGATTATGGTTCCTTTCCAAGAGAAAGAATTGTCTTTTACCCCTGTAGAGCCATACAGAAGGCATGGTAAATTCACCCTGAAATTATACATACTATTTGCTGTAAGAGCAAATTCGAAAAGTAATTGAGTAATTTTGAGAAAGAGAGGATTTTTGAGATAGAAAGACAAAGGGACAATATAAAAGAGAGGGAGAGTTAAAGAAAGGAAAAGAGAAGACCGAGTAACAAAAAAAATAGAATCAGAAAAACTGATAGAGAAAATAGGAGAAAAAGAATATGAAAGGATGAATGGAAAGATGGTATGAGTGCTAAAGTTGCAGGCTTGAACAGACAAAGAATAAAGGAAATGTAAGAAAACAAAAGGGCAAACTATATATAACTATGAAAATAAAAAAGTAAAGAAATAGAGGGATTAGCCAACCAAAAAGCCTATTGCGGAAACGTCCTCAGGGCTATCGTGTTAATCACATCGAAATGGATGAACTTAATTGTTTAGCAACTTTCATAACCCTTAATTACAGCGTAGTATCTTAAGGCCTTTTTACAGCTCAAGGGCGGGATTCCCAAAGGTCGAAACTCGCCCCAGAAATTAAGTTTATACGCAGCAGATAATGTAATTGTCTCTGGCTAAGGCAATCGGGAGACTTGCCTTATATGTGTTCGGGGAATTAAGATATGAAAAAAGAGACGGGGAGGGAAAGAGAAAAGCTGGAAGGGAAAGAAACAGAGGAGAAATAAGACACGGGAAAGGGTAGAAAGAGGAGTAAGAGTGTGGGATTGAAGCAGAGGAATACTGAATGATCAGTGCCTTGTTCCATCCCGCTTATTTCGTTTAAGATTTTTTTTTTTTTCTTTTTTTACTGAATTTCTTATCCAGGATCCTTGTCTGCGTATGCTTCAGGTATTTTGACCGTTTATATCTTCTCTCAAGAATAAACGAGGAATTCTGAATTCTCGTCATCATCCTTAGTTCGTGAACTTTTGACTAGAGTGCTGCGTTCCCTCGTTCACCAGAAAGAAGGGCAACGAAACTATTTCCCGGTCGGGCCCATTAAGGAGAAATTGGAAGCCGGAGGAAGAAGAAAGCACACAACAATGGGTTTGTGCACACTGGCCGAAGACCATGACGGAAGTGGGAGGCCTCTCTGGGGCGCTGGCCCCCGCCCCGGATTTGGCGAGAAAATAAAGGGATTCAGTTTGTTCCAATACTCGTTGCACAAACATACGCACACACACACACACAAATACACACACACACACACACACACTATATATATATATATATATATATATATATATATATATATATATATATATATATATATTTATATATATGTGTGTGTGTGTGTGTGTGTGTGTGTGTGTATGTTTGTATATATATATATATATATATATATATATATATATATATATATATATATGTATATATATAATATATATATAATATATATATATATACTTATATAAGAATTTCAGCTATCGACTTGCCACAAGGGAAGCATAATCTTAAGATGAAAATTATAACTAATGCTGTGATGAACATCTTTATTGCAATTGCATACGCTTCAAAGACGATTGCACGTCTTCATCATCAGTGCTATAAAAGAACAAAACTACTAAAGAAAACGGTTGCTTGTACACTACCGTTTACAGAAAACCTACGTTCACTGGTTTAGGAATGCATTATTTGAGCTACACACCTCAGAAGTAAAAAATTAACAGCATATATACCTTAATCAACAGAGCATATAACTTTTGTACCACTTGGCCTTCTTTTTGTCAAATTACTTTGAAAAAAAATGGATACCCTATGAATATGTTTCAGAAAACCCTAGGACTATTTTTAAATGATAAGTTTTGTCAGCCTTTAAAGCTTACCTCTGTCCCTTAGCAAACTAAATACATTAAATTACCGTATCTCGGACGACTCAGATATTCGGTTCGAAATCAATTACGTGAGTTGCTCAATTACTCATTTCCCCAGGTTAAATTCAATATAGTTTTCACAAATAATTATAATATCTACAGTTTTCTAAAGAAGAGAGAGTCGTTTTCCTCTGAATTATGTTCAAGCATTATTTATGTTTACTTGTCCTAGCTGCAACACTAGGTACATTTGATCAACGTCACGTTGGTTCAAGCACAAAATTCTTGAACATTGGGGAAATCCATAAGAACTGGCTTACCTCTCACCAACCCGTCCTTCTCTGCTATTCGCCAACACTCACACACAGCAGACCATCCCTACACTCACAATGACTTCAAAATTCTTTCTACATCTAACAGACTAGACCTCTTCATCTCAGAGTCTCTGCTAATCCACAAGATGAAACCAGGGCTCAATAACAACCAGACAGCCACACAGCTATTTGCGGTGTAATTTGTAACCGTAACTGCTTCTTTCCCCATTCGTATTGTGTTTTATTTTTGTATATAATTCCCTTATTTTTTCGTTTTGTTTTCTTTTTTCGCTTTTTGTAATAATGTATATTTTGTTTTTTGAACTGTATTTTTGTGCCTTGTCCGGCTCTAATGTATTTACTTGTTTTGTTCTTTTATAGCACTGATGATGAAGACGTGCAATCGTCTTTGAAACGTGTGCAATTGCAATAAAGATGCTCATCACAGCATTGGTTATAATTTTCATCTACACACACACACACATACACACACACACACACACACACACACACACACACACACACACACACACATATATATATATATATATATATATATATATATATATATATATGTGTGTGTGTGTGTGTGTGTGTGTGTGTGTGTGTGTGTGTGTATGTGTGTGTGTGTGTGTGTGTGTGTGTGTGTACAGTTGCGGAATTATATTTCAGTACACTTTCTGGGTCCCACTTTTGTACCTCTGGCAACAAGTCGAAGTAAACATAGCGTAAATAGTATTTTTGTGAATGATGCTAAAACCCTAGGTAGTTTGTAACAAAGAGTGTGATTAGTCGAACATAAGTAACCAATAAGTGTATTAATGAATATTTTTTAAAACTAAGTAAGCTATTTTATCTTTCGCTTTCGCTTTCGCTTCTAATAAGTGATAAAGAACAAAGCATGTAATATTAGTTATCGTTGACTTTGTAGTTGGATATTCTTCAAATGCGATATCCTGGAATTGTTTGCATATCCAAATGGCAACATCTATGATAGGGAGGCGGCATTTCACACGCCTTACAGCATAAGTATCATTTATAGATACATATTTCTTAA
>NC_091559.1:19721970-19724470 GCF_042767895.1 Penaeus vannamei | reverse complement strand
AATCCTTTTTATCGCCTTTTTTGTGTAACAAGATAATTGTTGCATTTTTCCAGGCTTTCGGAGTTTTTCCGCTGAGAAGACATTTGTTAAAAAGATTGGCTAGTTTCACTGTTGCGATGTCTCCTGCATCTAATATGGGGTCTATACTAATTCCGTCTTCGCCTGGCGTTTTCCCTCTCTTCATGCCTTTAAGTGCTCTTTTTATTTCTTCTTTTGTGATATTAGATACGTCGCTAGTTACCGCGTTTGCTTCTATTTGTGGCTGTTCGTTTGAGTTGTATAGATCCCTGTAAAAGTCTTCCACTACTTTGATGATTTCATTCTTGTTATATGTTACTTCTCCGTCTGGTTTCTTAATTGCATACATTTGATTCCCCCCTATTCCTAGTCTTCTTTTAGCTGCTTTCATGCTAGTACCTGAAATCACTGCTTCATTTATTATTTGAGTAATGAACTTCCGTACATCTTCCCTCTTCTTTTTATTTATGGTCTTTGTTAGTTCAACCAATTCTATCTTGTCCCTATTTGACGATACTTTCATGTCTCTACGTTTTTGCATAAGCTGTTTAGTTTCTACCGAGAGCTTGCTGGAGCTTCGATTGTCGTTCTTGCCGCCTACTTCAAGTGCAGCTTCTTTTATTATGTCATTGAACTGTTTATTGATTTGGTCGATGTTGAGATCTTCGTCGCGGAGGAGTGAATATCTGTTTTGGATGTTTAGGCTAAATTCTGTTGCTTTGATCCTCAAGTTAGCCAAGTTTGGCTGTGGTTTACTCATTAGTTTGTTCCTTTCCCTTCTGAAATGTATTTTAATTTCGCCTCTCACCATTCTATGGTCGCTGCCTACATTTACTTTATTTATAACCTCTACATTTTTTATTATATCGCGCCTATTTGAAATTATGAAGTCAATTTCGTTTTTGACGTCAGAAGGCGACTTCCATTTACACTTCCGTTCTAGTCTTTTTTCGAAGAATGTATTCATGATACTGAGTGATCGAGCCTCCACAAAGTCGACTAGCATTTGTCCCCTCTCGTTCCTAGTGACTGTTCCATGGTTCCCTACTGCGGTTTCGCCCTCTGTCTTTTTACCTATTTTGGCATTAAAATCCCCCATAATTATTGTGAAATGGGTTTTTGTTCTCTCGCTGGCTAAATGAACACCTTCATAGAAGCTCTCTATTTCTTCATCACTGTGGCTGCAGGTTGGAGCATAGATTTGAATAATTTTTAAGTTGTACCTATTGTTTAGTTTTATTGTTACAGAAGCCACTCTTTCGCTTGCACTATAGAATTCTACGATGTTCTTTTCTAAGCGTTTGTGTATTAAGAATCCTACCCCTAATTCCTGTTTGCTACCCAGAGGTTTTCCTCTCCAATAGAGCACGTGTCCCTCATTTATTAACTTCTGCTCTTCGCCTAGTCTCCTAACTTCACAGAGTCCTACTACATCACATTTAATGGAGAAGAGTTCCTCTAGTAAAGCTAGTAAGTCGGATTCAGTTCTCATGGTCCTTATATTGTATGTGCAAAGGTTCATCAACGTGGGGCGGCCTGTCTTTACCCGGATATATTTAACACCCCCTGCTCCGGAGCGATCCTGATCGTCGCCGTAACCAGGGGCTCCTTCGCCTCCGGGGAATGGGGGCCGTGGCTGGATGCGTTTGTTCATGGAGGTGGATAGCCGATTTACCTCCCACCTACTGGCTTATGTGTATCTTGGTGGGAGGGGAGTAATTTAGCCGGAATGCCATTGATAAGTCCCCCCAGCAGGTTTGGTCCTACATGGTGTGGACTTAGGAGCGGAATGCACGGCCTGCTCACTACTCCTGTGAGCTGGGCTTAATTATCAGAAGTGCATATATGTTTGATTTTATTTTATTTATTAACTTCATTTGTGTGTATGTGCACCTGATGCAGACATAATTATTCCCGCACATGCTCTAAGTACTACGCATATGCTCATTCCCACACATATGCATATGCAAGCATACACCTTTATTCTTGTATCTATGCTTATGGATATGGATACTTATTCCTACGTTATGAATAACTACATACATGTCCATCATAGTCTGGCCTAGTAATATGTTCACATCGCCTGTCCCTTTATGCGCTTGTCATATGTTATTGATAAGTGAGTGAGAATACATGAGTGTATACTCACCCGTGTATATGTAAACACCCCTTTTTGCATACCTCGCAAATCTACATATCACTATACATACGCATGTATCTATCCCTGCATGTGCTCACGCATCCGTGTATGAGCACATACATTTGCAGCATACACTAGTGACCCCCCCCCCCTTTACATATGTGTATATATCTGTACTTGCTTTACATATAACTACCTCTACGTACATACATACGTACATATATACATACACTTAATTATTTATCCACCTTCCTACATCCTGCACACACCTATATACGTATACCTATACGTATACACATATAAATACCTACATATGTCTACCTATACATTCACCCACGCATA
>NC_091559.1:19701970-19706970 GCF_042767895.1 Penaeus vannamei | reverse complement strand
ATTATAATTTTCATAGTGATAATCCTTTTTAATTATAGTGGATATGTAAGTATGATAGTACCAACACGCACACATACACAAAACAGAGAGAGAGAGAGAGAGAGAGAGAGAGAGAGAGAGAGAGAGAGAGAGAGAGAGAGAGAGAGAGAGAGAGAGAGAGAGAGAGAGAGAGAGGATGAGAGAAAGTAAGAAGAAGAAGAAGAAGAAGAAAAGAGAGAGAGAGAGAGAGAGAGAGAGAGAGAGAGAGAGAGAGAGAGAGAGAGAGAGAGAGAGAGAGAGAGAGAGAGAGGATGAGAGAAAGAAAGAAGAAAGAAAGAAAGAACAGACGAAGAAGAAGAAGAAGAAGAAGAAGAAGAAGAAGAAGAAGAAGAAGAGAGAGAGAGAGAGAGAGAGAGAGAGAGAGAGGGAGGGAGGAAGGGAGGGAGGGAGGGAGGGGGGAGGGAGAGGGAGAGGGAGAGGGAGAGGGAGAGGGAAAGGGAGAGAGAGAGGATGAAAGAAAGTAAGGAGAGAAAGAATGAAAGAGAGAGAGAGAGAAGGAATACTGCAAGCACACATTGCAGGTAAAGTAAACTTATCTTACATGTTTTTTTTTTAAATATCCAACGTTAGTAGATCCCAAAGCTAATGATGCATTACAAGTTTGCCAAAGGTTAATCTAAAAGATAATAATTATAAATGAATAAAACAAATAGCAGTACCAAGCAGACATATATCTTGGAGAAACACAATGGTGCCCCCAGATTATGTGTGTAACACAATATGCAGCAGCGTACTGGACAATATGTAAACCTTGGCCCTCAAAACACATTCAGTCACCCTTTCGCTGCACAATGCCCTCCCTTTCCACATTCAAAGCCTTTCGCTTAGAGGCCTGCGGCGGACTAGGGAATACTTCTCTGGTGGAAAGCTTGTAATGGACGATGTGTGACTATGAATTACAAGTGGAAGCAAGGAGAAGGGCAGGGAGAAGGATTCCTTCGTGTCCTCAGGAAAAGCGATAGGATCAAATGCAGATCAGACCGAACATGGTTGGACTTCTGAGGCTGTATTCACGAAAGGTATAAGACTGTTCTTTGCGGTTTTGTCTATCAGCTCCAAATCAATGCTGATAATTAGTACAAACATTTACATCGTTATAGACAATAATATGTTAACTACATACTGCGACAAGTCTTACTTATATTATGACGATGATATTACTTATTCAACTTGGGCAGTCATACACTTGAATCAATTAATGATTGATAGTAAATCAGAAGGGGTCTCCAAAACTAACTTGTCGTTACTGATGTATGATTATCTTCATCTGTCTTTGACTTGGCAATTTTTTCTAGGACTCCTTACTAAAATCTTCAGAACTTCAATGCAAATTTACACAATTCTGAAAAAAAAAAATCTGCATCGAATAAGATAGAGAGAACTTGAAAGCTCCTATCGATTTATTTCCAAACGTTGATTCAGCGTTTCCTAAATTTTATCCTAATATTTTCTGTTGAGGTCCGTAACGTTTGCCTTAAATTTGTTTGTAAGGACTGTCTTTAAGTTGCCCTTATGCAATTTTTCCTCTGATTAAGATTGATTGTTAAACGTTGATTAATAATTACATTTACATTGTTATATTTTATTTTTTTTTTAATGGCGCCGACCCGCCTTCCAACTGATATAATGACAATTAAACGTAGGGATGCCTCTTGACATTTAAATGTAATAAATGTTGAATGTTACTGTTAAGATTCATTGCAATATTTACCTATCGTGTTTTACGGTAGATTTTCACGATAGGGTCTATAACAATATAAACGTTTGCTTTAACTGGCAGCATTAACTTTGGCGGAGCGGAAATCATACGCGAGATCGCAAGGAACAATCATGGACCTCTCGCAAATACCTCCCCTGTTGAGGGAGGAGAACGGGTGTGACGAAAAGATATTTTTATGAACTTTCGTGCAATGGATGAGGTGCGAATGCTGAGGCCCTACTACCTCTCTTCTCTTCTCCTCTCCTCTCCTCTCCCCTCCTCTCTCTCTCTCTCTCTCTCTCTCTCTCTCTCTCTCTCTCTCTCTCTCTCTCTCTATATATATATATATATATATATATATATATATATATATATATATATATCCAGCTGTCTCTTTCCGTCTAGACCCGTACAAGATATGCACTGACGACGCACTTTTATCAATAATACCCATTGTATGTGTTTGGGCATGTAGATCTAAAAACTAAGCTATTGATGTTTTGATTTTCTTTTTTTATGGATTCACCTCCAGAAAAGAACCTAATAAAAATGTTCGACGTAAAATTGCATTTCCCCTCACCCAACCTCAAAATATAAACATCAAATCTGTTTCAGCCAATACACTCCGGCGATCGATCAAAAGTAGTTGTTACTGTCTCAGGTAATTCCGTCGTGCTGGTTTATGACCCCATACATCCTGTCGCATATCAGGTACATAAATTCATTGCCATCTGCAGAGGCAATATTTCACCTTATCAATATACTCCTCAATTAAATAGTCACCGTATCAGCCTGGAGACTGAAGCTACACATTGTATTTATGGCGAAGATATATCGGAGCCCTTCCTTGCTCTTTGTTTGAGTGTGGGCTATGCGGAGCCTTCCATACTACCATGTATAAATGTTTATTTAAATTTATATAAAAAAAAGAACTGGGAGACTTGCATAATATATATATATATATATATATATAGATAGATAGATAGATAGATAGATACATAGATAGATAGATAGATATAGATATGTATATATGTATATCATCATCTTCAGCCTGAGTCAATCCACTGCAGGACGTAAGCCTCTCCCATTCTTTTCCAGGTTTCCCTGTCTTGCGATGTTTGTTTCCAGTCTTGGCCCCCAAATTTCGCTATTTCGTCGCGCCATCGTGTCATTGGTCTGGCTCTTGGCCTCCTTAAGTTATTTATAGTCCAGTCTGTTACTTTCTTTGTCCATCTGTCGTCTTGTCTCCGAGATACATGTCCTGCCCATTGCCATTTCTTCTTTTTAATGCTCTTGAGTATATCTTCTACCTTCGTCTGTTCTCTGATCCACGTCGCCCTCTTCCGATCTCTCAGGCTAATTCTCATCATCGATCTTTCCATCCCTCTCTGGGCGCTTATTAGTTTCCTCTGCAGTAACCTGGTTGTAGTCCATGTTTCTGACCCATAGGTCATAACTGGGAGGACGCATTGATTAAAGACTTTTCTTTTTAAGCACAATGGCAAGGAACCTCTTAGTGTGCTACTGTGCCTGCCGAAGGCACTCCAGCCTAGACTGATTCGTCGCTTTATTTCCTGTTCACTTGATGTGCCTGTCTGCACGAGTTGTCCTAGGCATATATACCTGTCTACTACCTCTAGTGCTTCGCCTTGTACATGTATTTGTTTGAGTGGGACTCTGCTGTTGAACATAACCTTAGTCTTTTTCTTGTTCATCTTAAGTCCGACTTTGAGGCTTTCTCTATTCAGATCGTTTATTAATTGCTGCAGTTCATCAGTTGATTCACTAAGGAGAACAATGTCGTCTGCAAATCTTAGGTTGTTTAGGTGTTCGTCTCCTATTTTGATACCCTTCCCTTCCCATTCTAGTTTCTTGACTATTTCCTCGAGGCAGGCTGTAAACAGCTTTGGTGAGATGGTGTCGCCCTGTCTAACGCCTTTTTTAATTGGTATTTTATCGGTTTCTGTGTGGAGTTTGATGGTTGCTGTCCCATCTTTGTATATATCTTCCAATATATTACAATATACCTCCTCAACTCCCTGTTGTTGAATAACACCTAATACTGCTGGTATTTGTACAGAGTCAAATGCCTTTTCATAATCGATGAATGCCATACACAGGGGTTTCCTATATTCGTTTACTTTTTCTCTTATTTGGGTGAGCGTGTGGATGTGATCTGTTGTTGAGAATCCGCTGCGAAAGCCTGCCTGTTCTCTAGGCTGGCTAGAATCCAGACTGTCAGAGATGCGAGCTGTAATGACTTTCGTGAACAGTTTGTAAGTAACCGAAAGGAGGCTTATGGGTCGGTAATTTTTTAAATCCTTTTTATCGCCTTTTTTGTGTAACAAGATAATTGTTGCATTTTTCCAGGCTTTCGGAGTTTTTCCGCTGAGAAGACATTTGTTAAAAAGATTGGCTAGTTTCACTGTTGCGATGTCTCCTGCATCTAATATGAGGTCTATACTAATTCCGTCTTCGCCTGGTGTTTTCCCTCTCTTCATGCCTTTAAGTGCTCTTTTTATTTCTTCTTTTGTGATATTAGGTACGTCGCTAGTTACCGCGTTTGCTTCTATTTGTGGCTGTTCGTTTGAGTTGTATAGATCCCTGTAAAAGTCTTCCACTACTTTGATGATTTCATTCTTGTTATATGTTACTTCTCCGTCTGGTTTCTTAATTGCATACATTTAATTTCTCCCTATTCCTAGTCTTCTTTTAGCTGCTTTCATGCTGGTACCTGAAATCACTGCTTCATTAATTATTTGAGTATTGAATTTCCGTACATCTTCCCTCTTCTTTTTATTTATGGTCTTCGTTAGTTCAACCAATTCTATCTTGTCCCTATTTGACGATACTTTCATGTCTCTACGTTTTTGCATAAGCTGTTTAGTTTCTACCGAGAGCTTGCTGGAGCTTCGATTGTCTTTCTTTCCGCCTACTTCAAGTGCAGCTTCTTTTATTATGTCATTGAACTGTTTATTGATTTGGTCGATGTTGAGATCTTCGTCGCGGAGGAGTGAATATCTGTTTTGGATGTTTAGGCTAAATTCTGTTGCTCTGATCCTCAAGTTAGCCAAGTTTGGCTGTGGTTTACTCATTAGTTTGTTCCTTTCCCTTCTGAGATGTATTTTAATTTCGCCTCTCACCATTCTATGGTCGCTGCCTACATTTACTTTATTTATAACCTCTACATTTTTTATTATATCGCGCCTATTTGAAATTATGAAGTCAATTTCGTTTTTGACGTCAGAAGGCGACTTCCATG
>NC_091559.1:19689470-19696970 GCF_042767895.1 Penaeus vannamei | reverse complement strand
ATTATGGGAAATACCGACATGACTGGGGATCCACATTAGTTGCACTGATTCCTCTTGTTGTGAAAGTTGCTGGAGTTTGAAGATTATGGACGTAATAAGGTGAATATTGTCTTGGTGATATTGTTGATTTAAGGTTTGTAGTGCTGACAGCGAAGCTGTAAGGATATATATTGAGGGTTTTGTGCAAATAAGTGCACTAGTTAGTACTGCTCTAATGACAAAAAGCTCAGCCTGAAGGATAGAGGTGTCATCACTAAGCCGTTGGGCATGTAGATAGCCCTCGAACAGGAAGGCAGCCCCAGCCTTTCCTGAGTGTTGTTCTACTGATCCATCTGTGTAGAAGGTGGCTATATCTTCTAATGTGCTTTGTAGTTGGTGAATATCGTTGGTGGTACATCTGGCCTTCGACGTTGGGAGGCTTTTTGTAATGATCGTGGCTAGATTCGGTTCCCAAGGGTGTGGTTCTCTGTATCCTGGGTGTGGACGATCTATGCCACGGGACCTGAGGCTTGGCAGTAAGTTTAATGTGTCTAAACACTTGCATACTGCATGATGCCATGGTAGGGACCCAGGTAAAGGGCCTCCTGGTTCTGTGAGCAGGTCAATGAAGCGGTCTCTTAGAAGGGGCGGATGATGTCGGGATACTAACTTGTAGACATGGCCTGCAACAATTTATTGTATACGTGTGTGGAGAGAGACCAATTTTGTTTCAAACCAATTGAGTCCATCTGGGCGCCCCCAGGATGACTCTCATGCACTTATTTTTAATCGCCTCAAGATGGGTGATTTGGTTATTATTCAGTGATAGAACGGAGAAGGAGCTGTAATCTATGATTGAACATATGGCGTGGATATAAATGTCTCGGAGGACATGGAAGCCAGCCCCTAATTTAGAGCCTGAGTCTCCGGAAGACATTCTGGTCTTTGTTTTCTCAAGTAATTTTTTGTACTGAGAGGATGAGTCATTTTGAGCATTGAATATGACCCCAAAGCATTTGTGAGAGTAGACCCATTCAATCTTGTCTGTCCCTATGTATAAGGATTGGTTGGGGAGGTAGTGCCTGATTTGAAGGGCTCTGGTCTTGTCAGGGTTTAACTTTAACCCAAGTGATTGACATTTATTGACTAATAGGTCAAGGGCCTGCTGAGCTCTGACGAATTTAGCTGTGCCTGTGGATATAAGTTATAGGTCGTCTGCGTATGCAAAGAGATGAGTTTGAGGTGGTAGCTGAATAGTTGGAACGTCGGCAATCAGTAGATTAAATAGGAAGAGACTCAAGATACCCCCTTGTGGGGTACTGTTTTCAAAGATTTGGGTGGTGGAATAATGTCCTTGAAATCTATCTGACTCTGGCCCTTCTTTGTCGGAGGTAGTCATTGGACTAAGCTAAGAGCTTTCCAGTTATAGCTTTGGAGGTGAGAATGCTGACGATGACATCTTATCGAGCAAGCTCAAATGTTTTTTCCAAGGTAAGGAAAACAATGATGGCATTGTTTCCATCGAGAGTACTGTGTATGGCTGCCAAGTTGTCTTTCGTTCCCAGTCCTTTGCAGTAGGCATAAATGGGATTATTGGGGTGTGGTACTAAATGTCTAGTCTCGTCAAAATTGCACGTTCCATTGTCTTACCAAGGCACGAGAGTAGGGATATGGGACGATAAGCATTTGGAGTAGAAAGCTTCGGTATAGGGTAGATATCTGCTTCCTTCCAGCGCCTTGGAAGGTGGCCAGTAAGTAGAGACTCATTAAATAGTGACTTGATATGACTGAGAGCAAGCAGACCAAGGTGGTTAAGCATGGAATAGGAGATTCTGTCTATTCCTGGGGCTGTGTCTTTACTGGATTTAAGTGCTTTCTTGATCTCTCATAGGGTAAAAGGAATGTCAGACTCTGCTGGAGAGGAAATGGCGGCGTTTATGGTGTTTTCTCTGTCCTGTCCTAACAATTGGAGCCTGTTGATCGTAGATGGAGGTAATTGAGTAGAGCTGCTTCGTGTCTGGAAGGACTGTATAAGATCCTCCACTACTTGTAATGGTTGGGGGTGGCTTGGTTGTTTCCGAAACTTCCCAGAAACTATCTGTATAGTACCATATATTTCTATGAGTATGTGAGGAGACTGAGCTTGTAGGGATTGCCTCATCAGCTGCATGATGGAGGGCAGAAACTATCTCCTCCTCTTTGGTATCAAGGTCTTGTGAAGGAGTGTAACTCTCCGCCCATTCCTCCATAGTGTTGGTGAATTTATGCCAGTCGGCTTTTCTGAAATTCCATCTCGGTTCAAGGGGAGGTTTCGGTAGAGGTGGTATGTCCAATGTGATGGTGGTTGCATAATGATCTGAGGTTAGGTAAGGGTGAAGAGTCCAGTTGACAAGTGGTAGGAGAGCAGAGGAAACAATTGTGAGGTCAAGTGTGGGAAGTTCTGGAGCATTCTATCAAGGATATTCCAGGCCGGCATGATCTGTTTGCAGATGGAGACGTTGGACAGTTCCATGTAGGACTGTGTGCATTGAAATCTCCACCCAGGATGGAGGGGGAATTGCTAACAGCAGCAGCAAATATGTGGTCTAATGGGAGTGAAGCATTATCTCTCGGGGGCCTATAAATGTTGAAGACCTGCAAAGTTGTCTTGTGCAGTGATATGGTAACACCCATAAATTCTACACCATTTCCACAAGACCGATGGATGGGAAGTGACTTAACGTGTGGGTCTTTTCGTACTAGAATGCTAAGCCCTCTGCTCCTACCCTGACAGTGATATAGGTGGAAACCTTTGTAATTTGAAATTATAATGTTTGATGTTAGGAGTGTCTCTTGGAGTAAGACAACATGGTAACTGTTCTGCTAGGGCTAAAGAGGGTGGGGAATTTAGATCTCAAACCGAGGATATTCCATTGGAGGATAGTAATCTTTTCTGCTGGAGTTGTATCAGTTGTCAATAAAGTCTGAAGTATTGTCTGAATCTACGTGAAGTAGGTATTCATGAGCTGTACCAGGATTATTCTCCGGTATGTGAAGAACAGGGAGGGATCCTTCGGTTGTGGTCGAGTAACTAACTGTACCAAGTGGTGGAAAGTGAAGGTCGAATTCGTCTTCTATTGGTGGCTGCTGGGAGGCAACATTTTGGTTTGTGGAAGATTGGTAATCTTGATCTGACAGTGTTTCATTTTCCTGGTTGTCACTTGTTGGAGATCTTCTAAATCGCTTTCGTTGAGAAGTGCCATTAGATGATGCAGATTCAGTGGTTGTGATACGCACCGGGTATCGACCTTGATTTTGAAGGACGTGGGTTGTGGTTTGCTGAGTGGTGTGGAGAGAGGTGTCTTGAGTTGGTGAAGAGGTAAGACTGGTGTTGACCGGAGGAGGAGCATGAGTCTCTTCAGTTGGTTGGGAAGGGGGAACCGAAGTGCCAGGTCTTTCACTAACTAGAAGGTTGGATACCACCTCCTTGATTTGGCTTCTGTCTGTCTTTCTACCCACAAGAGAGAGTGCTATTTGAAGAATAGTTGTCAAGAATTCAAAATCTTGTGTGGAATTGTTGGGGTTGCCACAGCTTGTGCACTTGTTGGTGTGGTGTGGTTTTACTTCTGGGAAGTTAGGTCTGACAGGGATGGATGGTCCTGTATTTGTGGTCGAGTTAGTCATGGAGGAATCGACTGTGGCAGGGTTTGCTGTCTTCGTCCAGGTGTGAAGTTTGTGTGTAAAAACCCTCGGTGTTCTTTGTTCTACAGGAATGGATTCGCTGGAAGGATAGACAAGACGTTTAAGCCTTTCTGGACACACAGTGTTCCAGGCGTGATGCCCTTCACCACAATTTGGGCATTTCAATATCGTGGTTGTGCCTTCTTTGTATTTCTTAATGCAAGAGGTGAGATTCAGAGCAGATGCCGCACCGGGCCTGACCTCGGCATTTGGCAACATGATGGCCATAGCGTTGACATTTGCTGCAGCGTGTGGGCTCTCTGTAATGTTCTCTGAGAGAAAACGTCCCAAAAATTCCAAGGTTTAATTCTTTAATTGGGTCACCCAGTATTGTCACATGAACTTGCCTCGTTTCTTTAGAAGATCTAGCAATTAAGCGAGAAGCAGACTCAATAAGTGGGTGGTCACGAAGTCGGTCGAGTGAGAAGCCAAGCGGGTACCCTTCTAGGACCATGATGGTCTTCTTGGGAGGTGGGGCAAAAACTATCTCCTCCTCTTTAGTATCAAGGTCTTGTGGAGGAGTGTAACTCTCCGCCCATTCCTCCATAGTGTTGGTGAATTTATGCCAGTCGGCTTTTCTGAAATTCCATCTCGGTTCAAGGGGAGGTTTCGGTAGAGGTGGTATGTCCAATGTGATGGTGGTTGCATAATGATCTGAGGTTAGGTAAGGGTGAAGAGTCCAGTTGACAAGTGGTAGGAGAGCAGAGGAAACAATTGTGAGGTCAAGTGTGGGAAGTTCTGGAGCATTCTGTCAAGGATATTCCAGGCCGGCATGATCTGTTTGCAGATGGAGACGTTGGACAGTTCCATGTAGGACTGTGTGCATTGAAATCTCCACCCAGGATGGAGGGGGAATTGCTAACAGCAGCAGCAAATATGTGGTCTAATGGGAGTGAAGCATTATCTCTCGGGGGCCTATAAATGTTGAAGACCTGCAAAGTTGTCTTGTGCAGTGATATGGTAACACCCATAAATTCTACACCATTTCCACAAGACCGATGGATGGGAAGTGACTTAACGTGTGGGTCTTTTCGTACTAGAATGCTAAGCCCTCTGCTCCTACCCTGACAGTGATATAGGTGGAAACCTTTGTAATTTGAAATTATAATGTTTGATGTTAGGAGTGTCTCTTGGAGTAAGACAACATGGTAACTGTTCTGCTAGGGCTAAAGAGGGTGGGGAATTTAGATCTCAAACCGAGGATATTCCATTGGAGGATAGTAATCTTTTCTGCTGGAGTTGTATCAGTTGTCAATAAAGTCTGAAGTATTGTCTGAATCTACGTGAAGTAGGTATTCATGAGCTGTACCAGGATTATTCTCCGGTATGTGAAGAACAGGGAGGGATCCTTCGGTTGTGGTCGAGTAACTAACTGTACCAAGTGGTGGAAAGTGAAGGTCGAATTCGTCTTCTATTGGTGGCTGCTGGGAGGCAACATTTTGGTTTGTGGAAGATTGGTAATCTTGATCTGATAGTGTTTCATTTTCCTGGTTGTCACTTGTTGGAGATCTAAATCGCTTTCGTTGAGAAGTGCCATTAGATGATGCAGATTCAGTGGTTGTGATACGCACCGGGTATCGACCTTGATTTTGAAAGATGTGGGTTGTGGTTTGCTGAGTGGTGTGGAGAGAGGTGTCTTGAGTTGGTGAAGAGGTAAGACTGGTGTTGACCGGAGGAGGAGCATGAGTCTCTTCAGTTGGTTGGGAAGGGGGAACCGAAGTGCCAGGTCTTTCACTAACTAGAAGGTTGGATACCACCTCCTTGATTTGGCTTCTGTCTGTCTTTCTACCCACAGGAGAGAGTGCTATTTGAAGAATAGTTGTCAAGAATTCAAAATCTTGTGTGGAATTGTTGGGGTTGCCACAGCTTGTGCACTTGTTGGTGTGGTGTGGTTTTACTTCTGGGAAGTTAGGTCTGACAGGGATGGATGGTCCTGTATTTGTGGTCGAGTTAGTCATGGAGGAATCGACTGTGGCAGGGTTTGCTGTCTTCATCCAGGTGTGAAGTTTGTGTGTAAAAACCCTCGGTGTTCTTTGTTCTACAATGGATTCGCTGGAAGGATAGACAAGACGTTTAAGCCTTTCTGGACATGCAGTGTTCCAGGCGTGATGCCCTTCACCACAGTTTAGGCATTTCAATATCGTGGTTGTGCCTTCTTTGTATTTCTTAATGCAAGAGGTGAGATTCAGAGCAGATGCCGCACCAGGCCTGACCTCGGCATTTGGCAACATGATGGCCATAGCGTTGACATTTGCTGCAGCGTGTGGGCTCTCTGTAATGTTCTCTGAGAGAAAACGTCCCAAAAATTCCAAGGTTTAATTCTTTAATTGGGTCACCCAGTATTGTCACATGAACTTGCCTCGTTTCTTTAGAAGATCTAGCAATTAAGCGAGAAGCAGACTCAATAAGTGGGTGGTCACGAAGTCGGTCGATTGAGAAGCCAAGCGGGTACCCTTCTAGGACCATGATGGTCTTCTTGGGAGGTGGGGTGTACAGAGTGATGTTGACAATTTTATTGTTGCTTAGAAGTTTTGTGTTTTGAAGAATTTTGAAGGTGTCAGAGTTTTTAGGCTGGAGAACATTATATCCTTTGGATGCAATTTTGGTTGAGACTTGTAGAGAAGGGGAGTCTTTTTCCATGGCCAACAGTGCTTCTATAGAAGTGGTATAGTATTTACTTGGTGATATAAGGAAGCTCGAAGATGTCATTACTGAGAGAGCAGGCTTGTTGTGGCTTTTGTCAGAGTTAGGGGTACTTTGAGACCTCTTCAGAAGAAATAGTGTTATTCTTGTCATAGGAATTGGCTGTGTCTTCCTCTGGCGATGAACTGGTGGACGTCTTCATGGCTTTAAAGGTTTGCGTGAGTACCTTCTTCGGTTTGGCCATGTGAAGACCAAAGTGCTACGATGACCACTTCTCCTAAAAATTTTCCCAATTACCTAGTAGACAAACATGGGAAAATCCTAACCCTAGCACAAACCCTTCTCCCAGGTTGAAGGCAGCTGGCTACCAGCCCCCCTTGTGGCACTGCCCGTGGGGTTCACCTTGGCCTTGGGAGAGGACACTAAGTAGAAGTGGTCAATAACCGAAGAAGGAGGTAAATGAAAAGGAACCCAAATCTCTTTAAGTGACACCGTGAAAGTATGGTGTGCAAACAAATAATTTTCTCAAAAAGAAGACATTGTCATCCGCTGAAAACGTGGATAACAATTTCTCACAGGAAGCAGCTGCAGTCACCCCCGCAATCGGCACCGCCGTTGGAGCCAACTCCGCTATCACAACAAATGCCCTGGAGAGTGCTCAGGAGATGTTGATTAGACGGCAGCAGCAGAGGAAGAGAAAGAGTGACTCCGGCTCAGGTCCGGCTGCTTAAGAACCTCAATGGCGATGTAAACTCAGCCAGTATGGGCGGTCCTGAAGCAGGAGTCGGCCAATCACAGGTCAGGTGCTGTTCTGGTTTCATGGCCAATCAGAAACCGCTACAGCACTCCCCCTCTTGTTTCGCGGTCGCGAAACGGACTTTGGCGATGCTGAAGGGCTGTTGCAGGTGTGCGGGTTTGACGCGGCCGACGGTCACGGTGTCTTCTCCCTTTGGGCAGCAGATGGTGATCGTCTTGTCGCCTCTTTGGATGACCGGGAATGGACCCTTGTAAGGAGGACAGAGAGGAGGTATGGAATGTTTTCTCACGAAGACGTGAGAGCAATCCTGGAGTCCTGGGGGAATGTATATGCCCTGTTGTCGGGTGGGTTTCGTCGGTCGGCTGCGTACCCGGGTCATCCGTTCGCAGAGTTGTTTGCTG
>NC_091559.1:19669470-19676970 GCF_042767895.1 Penaeus vannamei | reverse complement strand
TAATCTTGTTGTAGGCGTCTGAGAACTCTTTGTCTTAGATAGGAGTTTGTGGGTGCCTGCAGGACCTTGGAAAGGAACTGTGCTGCCATTAGATCAATTCTAGTGTCCACGGACGGTAAATCAGTTTCCATGAGGAGGTTGATGACCTTTGTCCACTTAGGTGCACCTAGAATTATCCTGGCTGCTTCGTTTTGTATTGTTTCCAATTTTTCTTTTAATGTTGTGCTGGAAGCAATGAGGGCGACAGATGCATAGTCAATAATAGGACGGACAGCATGTACATAGAATGATCTTAGTACTTTGTGTCCTGCTCCTATGTGTCTCCCTGTCATGACTTTCATGACTGACAGTCTTTCCTTGGTTCTGTCAAGCAGGTATTGGATCTCCTTTTTGAAAGTGAGTGTGTGTCCTATCCATACACCAAGGTATAGATATTCCTTCACCCATTCCAGATCCATACCCTTTATGGTGAGTTTTTTGTTTCTGACATTGGTTCTCAGTGCCATTGCTTTGGATTTTGCTGCTAATATTTTTAGACCCGTCCTACAACACTCTTCAGACACCAGGTTCAGACAACGCTGAGCCCTAGTTAGGCAGTGATTGCCAGAGGCTATGATTGCCAAGTCATCTGCATAAGAGATGATCTTGCATCCCTCTGGCAGGTGAATGTCGAGTATGTTGGACATGAGGGTATTAAACAGGGCTGGACTAAGAACCCCTCCCTGAGGAGTTCCATTTTCAAGTGGCATGTGCTGTGAGAGGTGGCCTTGAAATCTGACATTTGCTGATCTATTTTTAAAATAGTCAGCTATCCAGGCCAAGAGTCTGCCTTTGACTCCTTTGTGGATTAGGGTCTCTTGAATGGCAAGTGGACTTGCCAACTCAAAAGCCTTCTCCAGGTCAAGGAAGACAACCACGGCGGGCAAGGTGCAGATTGTGCTTAAGAGTGTGGAAATGCTATGAGCAGTGCTCTTACCCCTTGTGAACCCGTGCAGGTGTTCATGGGGGGGACCCGTTTTCCATCGGAGCCTGTTGAGTACCATCTATTCAGCTGTTTTGCCCAGGCAGCTAAGAAGAGAGATGGGGCGGTACTTGCCAGGCTCCTTTGGCTTTGGGATGGGAACTATTGTGGCTTGTTTCCAGCTCTGGGGCACCGTGGCTGTTTGCCAGGATTTGTTGATAACCTGCAAGAATGCAAGTTCTCCTGCAAGGCCTAGATGCGAAATGATGGGGTGAGAGATCCCATCAGATCCCGGTGCTGACCCAGAACTGGATTTGTATGATTTTCTTAGTTCCCTAAGAGAGAACAAGGCATCTGCTTCATCAGCTTCGAGTGCCTTGTCTCTTATGAGAGCAAGTCTTTCTGGATTTAAGTTTTGTTGTTTTTCTCTCATCATTGGAGGCAGATTGTTGGTGCTGGTTCTGGCAGAGAACTCAAGCACCAATCTGTTAGCCTCTGATTGTGGGTCATGATGAGTGCATTTCGGGGCTTGGCGACTTGTCGCTTGCCTGGCCCGTTTCCACAACTCTGTAAGGCTGGTCTGGTACCCAAAAGACTGGCACCATTCCAGCCATTTTTCCTGCCTTACTCTGTTGGCAGTTTCCTTGGCATCCACAACAGCTTCCCTCAGCAGGGCCAGATTGTCGGGAGATCTTTGCCGTCGGAAGTTTTTTCTACACATATTAACCCTGTGGTTGACCTCTTTGATCTCGTCATTATAGTACCAGGCGTCTTTGTGAGTTCTGGACCATGGACGAGTTTTGGGAATGGTTTGTGAGGCTGCCTGGTTTATGGCCTGGATTAGCATTGCCTCTAGCACATCCACATCTTCATTATTGTTATTGGGTTCATTGTCTTTCAGACATCGAGCCAAGCCTTCTTGGAAGGCAAACCAGTTGGCCTTGTCAGTTTTCCATTTAGGAATGTGATGTGGTCTTTGGGCTGGACCTGCATCCATTAGTGTGGTGACTATGCTGTAGTGATCACTAGTAACTGTATCATCAACACACCATCGAATTCTCTCCACCATTGTTGCAGTGGCAAAGGTGAGGTCTAGTACCCCTCCCTTCACATGCGCTGGTTCTTTGGTGTTGAGAAGAGCGATCTCAGGGAATGTCTCAAGCACTTCTGTTATGTGAATGCCTGCCGCGTTCGGCCTTTTGCGGGGATTCAGCATGGCCATGTGTGCATTGAAGTCTCCCCCTATGATCACTCGGTCTTGTGCTGCAGTAGCACAGACCTGGTTTAGATCTAAGCTCTCACACAGTGGTTTGCTATATTGTATATTTTTATAGAGCCCCCAGGTAGCTGAATCTCAACAGCAAGAGATTCAACACCATCTCCACAGTGCGGCGGATTGGCTATTAAGGAGCAAGGGATAGCTTCTTTTACCAGGGTCATCAGGCCTCTAGCACCATCCAGGTTTGGAGTGGTGAAGGCATGATATCCTGAGAAGCACACGGATCCCATTGTTAGTGTCTCCTGGAGCATGACGACGTCAATGCTCCTTGCTCGCACAATGGACTGGAGAAATGAGTTCTTGCTTTTATAGCTACAGATATTCCACTGCAGTATGCTTAGATTGTGTGCCATGATGGTTACTCAGTGTCACTTGCTTCATCTTCCGATGCCCCAGTGCTGGTGGCATCAGATAGATACAGATCCTCATTGATTGAGGATTGTACAACTTCCTCTAAGTCAGACACTCCGGTTAAGGCCTTACCAGGGGGTGTAGGGCCTAAGTTGGAAGTGTCACCTTGGTTCGGAGGACGAGACTTTGGCTGTACAGACTCGGCCTGCTGCACAGTTTCAGCCTGTCCTGACAGACTAGCTGAGGTTTTATG
This sequence comes from Penaeus vannamei, assembly GCF_042767895.1. Lineage (NCBI taxonomy): Eukaryota > Metazoa > Arthropoda > Malacostraca > Decapoda > Penaeidae > Penaeus > Penaeus vannamei. The sequence continues at coordinate 19,674,126 of NC_091559.1, read as the reverse complement.
TGAATTTTCTTTTGAAGCTAGCCTGTCATCCGAGGATTTGGGGAGGGGAGCGCTGCTCGTTATCGGTTTGGAGGCTTCTAGCTTCCTTCCCTTCAGAGCCGCCACAGTTTGGGTCATAGCCGTCATGGCGACCTGCACTGCTTTCTCCGCCTCCTCACTGGTCCTCCCCAAGGCTGTTGCTACTGCAGAAACTACAGCACTCAACAGGAGAGTCATATCTTTCTCGTCAAAGAAAAGATTATCATCTACTGGGGGGACCATTGCTGTGGACTTTGAACCTTTTTCCCTTTGGTTCTTTTTTGTTGTTTTGCCACTAGCAAGCTCGGGGAATTCCTCTCTGTTAGAGGTATCCAATTTTCTCTGTGGGGGCGACTCCTTCCTCTTAGGAGGTCGGGGAGTCTTCTCCTTTTTATTTTGTTTTTTGTTTTGACCCCAGACATAGGTACCTGGGGGCGCAGGGACAAAGTCAGGACGTTTTTTGGCTAAGTCCTGCTTTTTAATCACTGCCTGTTTCCTGACAGAGCAAGCCAGACTCCAGGCGTGATGTTTTTTGGCACAGTTTGGACACTTGGCTGTTGTGTCCTTCTGGCCATCTTTGTGTGCCTTAATACACACTTCCGTTTCGTGTGCCTCGCTGCATACACCACATTTGGCTTTGGCCTTGCAGTTGGCCTGGTGATGCCCGAATTTTTGGCACGTGAAACACCTCAAGGGCTCTGGCACATATGTCCTGAGCTTGTATGAGCCCCAGTTACCCAGATCAAGGGTGGTGATTGGGGCTCCCTTGAGGATAACAAGGACTTGCCTGGTTGGAGACTTCCCTTTGGTCATGCGGGAAGCCTCCACCACTTGTGGTAGAGACGTGATCACCTCCACGTCGAACCCTAGTGGAAAGCCAAGTAGCACCATCTTGGATTTTTTCTCTTGGGAGGTCAGTGGTGAGATACACACCTTCCTCCCATCTTTGAGCACCTTGATTTCCTGCAGGAAGTTCATGGTGGCTTTGTCTTTGGGGGCAATGATCATGCCCTCATCTCTGGAGATTCGGATTGATAATCTCACATTTCTTTCCTTCTCCAATGCCCTTACCAGCTGGTATGCATTGTCTCCACCCTTCGTCGCTTCACGCCTCCCCTTTGCAGGGGTTTAAGGCCTTTGGAAGTGGGGGCAGCTGTTTTGGCTGGTACAGCTGGAGCCCCTTCTTGACTGAGGGAGTTCTGAGGGGAGTTCAGGCTTCCCTCAGTCTGGTGTGCAAGGACAGACTTTGTGGTTGGTGTTTCTGTCTTGTCCTTGCTCGGTTCAGCAGGCCGGACACGTTCGGCCTGCTTTTGGGTTTTCTTTCGCCCCCCTGCAGCCTTGAAAGGCTCCAGGGTGACTGCCATGGTCGGATTCATTTTGTGGTCATTAGAGAGTTGGAAAATGATTTGTCCCCTTTCGGGGGTTATCTTTATACCTCCTCTCTGGGTGAGGTCTGAAGAAGGGCCTCACAAAAAGCTCTGATCCCTACACTCGACCCTTCAGCACCACAGGACAGGAGATCCCCCTGGGTGGGCTGAACTTGGAGTTTTGGTGTGGTAAACGCTCTGCACCCCAATCCTGCTACAAGAGGGGTGTGATCACGTCACCGCAGCCCATGCGAATGTTGGAAATCAACGTTTCCCGCAGGCCCAGGCTGCACCAGGAAATCAGAAAGAGAGGGCAAGAGTAAGACACCGAAAAGACGCCCTTGGTGCGTGGCCACAAACTATGTCCAGGACCAGAGGGTCCAGACCTGGTTTGAAACCTCGCTCTCCAAGGGAGCGGTAGTGGGGCACTTACTACAAGAGAAGGCCTGGCCAATTGTCGCGGCGAACCACGAGAAATTGGCGGAGCTCTCTGTGTAGTTTGTTGTCAAATAATATCGTAATCGAGCTCAAGTCTGGAGGCTTTAGCTCTGGAGAATCACGCCAAGTGAGTGACAATAATGCCTCGCCAATTGGGTGATCTCTCCCTGCACACCACAGGAGAGAGGGCCTGTAAGGTGTGTACACCACAGGGGAGAGGACCTGTGTGATGTGTGTATAGAATCTTGACTAGTTTATATAGTGATAGAGAGATAAGATGAACAAGATCTAAATCAGGTCTCAGGGGGAGGGTCAAGGTCGAAGAGTCTGGGGAAGGCTTTGCTAACAAGTGATGAGGTAATATCATCTAATCCCCATTGGCCAGTACTCAAATTGAAATTAGGCAATTTTCTAATTAAAATTCAATTATTTCGTACGAGTTTGACGATCTATGAATTAACTTGGCGTCTTTCCAATTTAACTGATGTCCTTCGTCACGTAAATGAATAAAACAAGCATTAGATTCTCTGGCGTATCTGACATCACGCCTGTGTTCATTCATTCTTTTTTTCAAAAGTTCTGCCGGTTTCGCCTATGTAAAATTTCGGGCAATCCTTGCAAGGAATCGTGTAAATACCGGGAGAGGTCTCAATAGCAGTACTAGTTATATTATGCCTAATCAAAGTATTGTGCAACATGTTCGGGTAAGTAAAGACGATGTCAATGCCAGCTCCTTTAAACATACGGCGTTTTTCATCGAGAGACGGGTTGTAAGGAATGATTAAGAGATTTTTGGCACTTTCTTGTTGCATGTTACGGGAATGATTATAAAATTTCCATTTCGCAGATGGATGTGCCTGATTTAAGAAAAAACGAGGATATCCTAATTTTGAAAATGTCTCGAAAATAATGTCAAGCTCACGATCGATGAATTCGTTATCGCAAATCCTATAGGCCCTCAGGAACATTGACGAGAAAACTGACCTTAATGTAAAACGGATGAATCGAGAAAAAATGAAGATAATTAGCGGTGTGGGTGGGCTTACGATAAACTGAAAATTTAAGCGAGCCATTCACATTGGATAAAAGAACGTCGAGAAAAGTTAATTTACCTGAGTCTTCCCATTCTACTTTAAAGTTAATGGTACGAGCGAGGTTATTTAGTCTATTGAGAAAATCATCGAAATCTGAACGGTTCATTTGCCTCATAGAAAAAATGTCATCAACAAAGTGAAACCAAATCGTGTCCGGCGGGAGGATTGACGGAAGTAATTCAGATTCAAACATTTCCATATATAAATTAGCTAAAACCGGGCTAAGGCTACTTCCCATCGCAATACCATGTATTTGTTTATAGAAATCGCCGTCAAAAGTAAAGACATTATTTGTAACACACAATCGAATCAGATCGATAAAACAATTGACCGGAATAGGGATCCTCTGATGAAACAAAGAAAGTGACCTTTCAAGAAAATCTAGCACGTCATCAAGCGGGACATTTGTAAATAAAGAATCCACATTAAAACTAACAAGTTTCTTATCGTGTGTCGGCAAATTTCTAGCCTTATCCATGAAATCCATCGAATGTTTAATATGACTTTTAGAAAAGGATCCCATGAATGGAGACAAACGCTCGCTAACCAAGAATCTAATGGGCGGGTGACCGAGTTACGAGACGAAATAATAGGCCTTAGCGGAACGCCCTATTTGTGAGTTTTGTCTATATATGTGTGTGTATAATACTTAAATATACATTTATGTATGTGTCTGCCTGTGTTTGTATCTATATTCACACACACTCACATAGTCGCATTCACTGAGCAAGATTCTTCAATTCAGATTTGCCCCCGATTTTCCGGCCGCAGCTCCCTCGCCTTCCCGACGCCCGAGCGCACCGCCGAGAGATCAGAGACCGGAGATAAAATTCGCATCGAATGCTTCCCCAATCGAAAGACGGTCATCTGATCTCCCCGTAAGACGCTGGTAGGTCGTCTGCGAGGAAGTGAGGGACGGTTAAGGGTACGCCCAGTTCCTTCATGGGTGCGGCTGCCGATTCCAGGGTTGAAGGATACGTTTTAAGAAATTTATATGTTGGCCCTAACGTTGCACTACTAACTGAAATGCATTTAAATATATTCTTAACAATTCTTTCTTACTACTGCTTAATATTATCTAGGACAAATGAAATATGTCTGTAACAGTAAAATGTATGACGAATTACATTTTCCCTGACTATAACAGTTATTATTTGAATGTAATAATTTTATACCACTAATTCTTAAGTATATTGCTACAAGTCAGACATAATCTCATTAAGACCTTTATTTGATTCCTAAAACAAGTAATTAGATGCACAGCCTCTATTTTCTGGACGTCAGTCAGTCCATTTTCCTATTTTATCTATAGCATATTCATGTATATATATATATATATATATATATATATATATATATATATATATATATATATATATATATATATATATATATATATATATATATATGTATATATATATAAATAAATAAATTAATAAATAAATATATATATATATATATATATATATATATATATATATATATGTGTGTGTGTGTGTGTGTGTGTGTGTGTGTGTGTGTGTGTGTGTGTGTGTGTGTGTGTGTGTGTGTTGTTTGTGTGTGTATGTGTGTGTGTGTGTGTGTGTGTGTGTGTGTGTGTGTGTGTGTGTGAGTGTGTGTGTGTGTGTGTGTGTGTGTGTGTGTGTAGATAGATAGATAGATACTCACACACACAAACACACACAGATATATATATATATATATATATATATATATATATATATATATATATATATATA